>NC_043005.1:79045468-79060468 GCF_006345805.1 Octopus sinensis | reverse complement strand
GCTGA
This sequence comes from Octopus sinensis, assembly GCF_006345805.1. Classification (NCBI taxonomy): domain Eukaryota; kingdom Metazoa; phylum Mollusca; class Cephalopoda; order Octopoda; family Octopodidae; genus Octopus; species Octopus sinensis. The sequence goes on along the minus strand of NC_043005.1, from coordinate 79,060,463 downwards.
CTGATGTTTAGAATGAATTTTGATAATCTAGTTAAGTGAGTAATGAAAGGAATAAGTATATAAATGAGTTTAACAATGAATGATTGAACGAGGGAATGAATGAGGGAGCGTGAAAGATACGGATTGGGTGTTGAGATCTAGGAATAGAATGAAGAGATGTTATTGATGAGAACAAAGTTAAATATGGATAGGCAACGAAAGAGAGAAAGAGAGTAAGAGAAAGAGAGTGAGAGAAAGAAAGAGAGAGATGTTATACAATGAATGGAAGGGAAATTGTGACTTAGGGCAAAAGGATAAAAGTAAGGTATGGTGAATGAAGACAGGAAGGAAGGAAAGAAGGAAAGTATGTAAGTAAGAAAGAAAGAAAGAAAGTAAAGATTCAACGAAAGAAAGTAATAAAGGCAGAGTGAAAGAAAATGCGTGAGAAAGGAGAGAAAGAGGAAAAAGAAAAAAGAAAGGAAGAAAGGACGAAAGAAAAATAGAAGGCGAGAAAGAAAGAAGGAAAGAAAGAAGAATGAGAAAGAAATTAAAAGAAAAACAGAAAGAAACGAAAGAAGGAAGGAAGGAGAGTGGGGGGAAGGAGGGAGTGGAGGAAGAGAGGAAAGAAGGAAAGAACAAACAAAAGGACGAAGAAAGAAAGAAAGAAAGAAAGAAAGAAGGAAAGAAAGGGAAAATTGACAAAAAATGAAAAAAGAATGGCAGAATAAAGAAAAGGAAAGAATGTTAAAAGTGAAAAGCTTAAAGCAAAGAGGAGGTCAACGTTGTGGCGTGTATTAGTCATAACTGCAAACTGTCTTGCAAGCATTGTGACATTTTGTATTGTAAGTTGTACGTTAGTAGAACGAGTGGGCGACACTATGTGGTTCTGCTGTCATGCTAGAAGTAACAGCCAAATCTCATTCAAAAACACCTCATTACCAATGTTATGATGCAAAGATTGTCAGATTCTCTGAAAATTCAACTAGAAGCTTGTGGCTGGAATACTTTGATATTAGCTGTGCTGATGAGAGGATGAGGCTTTTGGCTCCACAATTTTGGCGCCGCGTAAAAGCTGTCGCTAATTGGAGGCTGACTTATTTGACATGAGAAGTTTTAATGTTTTTTCCTCCTTCTCTCTTCTTCTCTCCTCTCTCTCTCTCTCTCTCTCTCTCGCTCTCTCTTGCTCTCGCTCTTTCCTCCTCTGTTTATAAGTGTGAGCATATTTCTCCTCTTTGTATGTGAGGAGAGGGAATGTCTTTATATCGAAAGCGTTCAATTAAGAAATTGTAGTGTCTCTCTTCCTCTCTTTCTATACCCCCCTCTCTCTCTCCCTCAGTCTCTCTCTCTCTCTCTCTCATTTTCTTTCTTTCTCTGTATGACCATATTTCTTTTGTTATGTGTTTAAAGACAGCAAAGTGTTAATCTCTATGGCGTTTAGTTAGTGAATTGTGACCTTCCCCTTCGTTTCCTTCCTCTCTCTCGTTCGCTCTCTGTCTCTCTCTCTTCCTCTCTATCTCTTTCTCTCTCTGCCTTTATCTATCTACCTACTTCTCTCTAACATTCCGTCACCCCTCTCTCTCCCCTTCCTTCTCCTTCCTCCCAACTTTGCTAATAGGACCTGAGGTAATTTTCTTGAGATATTCTTCGGTAAAAAAAAAAGTACGTCTTATATACCATCCAAGACGGTAATAGAATTTAAGTGCTTTAGAAAAATTCATATAGAATCCATGAACGTCTTGAAAATCCGTCATTCATGATTTTGTTAGACAACTCTAAAATTAACAAAACGAGACCCGAATTATTTTGAACCTCTAAATTTTATTCGAATTATCTCCTCGTTGTAGACACTGATTTAAATTTTTGGCACCGGGACAGCAAGGTCGAGGGAGGGGTGAAGTTGATAACACCTACTCCAGTGTTTCACTGATGCTCACTTTACCAGTCTCGGAATAGTTGAAAGGCAAAGTCGAACTCGGAGGAAATCGAACCTGAGACATAAAGTTGGATGACTGGCCGATAAACAATTGGCCCGGCCGGCTAAAGGTTCTGCCAGCGCGCCGGCATTGGCTTTGTGTAGATATTCTTTTCTACTCTAGGAGCAAGGTTCGAAATTTTGGGGGAGGGGGACCAGTCGTTTAGATCGACCCCAGTACGCAACTGGTACTTAATTTATCGACTCCGAAATGATGAAAGGCAAAGTCGAACAAGGCGGAATTTGAACTCAGAACGTAAAGACAAAAGAAAAAACTGCTAAGCATTTCGCCTGGCGTGCTAACGTCTCTGCCAGCTCGCTGCCTTAGGAATATTCTTTTCTACTCTAGGCAGAATTTTGGGGGAATGAACCAGTCGAATAGATCAACCCAGTACGCCACTGGTACTTAATTTATCGACCCCGAAAGGATGAAAGGCAAAGTCGACCCCGGTGGAATTTGAAGTCAGAAAGTAAAGACAAACAAAATACTGCTAAGTATTTCGCCTGACATGGTAACGTTTCTTATTTCTTTATTGCCCACAAAGGGCTACACACAGAGGGGACAAACAAGGACAGACAAATAAATTAAGTCGATTACATCAACCCCAGTGCATAACTGGTATTTAATTTATCGACCCCGAATGGATGAAAGGCAAAGTCGACCTCGGCAGAATTTGAACTCAGAACGTAGCGGCAGACGAAATACCTATTTCTTTACTACCCACAAGGGGCTAAACAGAGAGAGGACAAACAAGGACAGACAAACGGATTAAGTCGATTACATCGACCCCAGTGCGTAACTGGTACTTAATTTATCGACCCCGAAGGGATGAAAGGCAAAGTCGACCTCGGCAGTATTTGAACTCAGAACGTAGCGGCAGACGAAATACCTATTTCTTTATTACCCACAAGGGGCTAAACATAGAGGGGACAAACAAGGACAGACATAGGTATTAAGTCGATTACATCGACCCCAGTGCGTAACTGGTACTTAATTTATCGACCCCGAAGGGATGAAAGGCAAAGTCGACCTCGGCAGTATTTGAACTCAGAACGTAGCGGCAGACGAAATACCTATTTCTTTACTACCCACAAGGGGATAAACAGAGAGAGGACAAACGGATTAAGTCGATTACATCGATCCCAGTGCGTAACTGGTACTTAATTTATCGACCCCGAAGGGATGAAAGGCGAAGTCGACCTCGGCGAAATTTGAACTCAGAACGTAACGGCAGACGAAATACCGCTAAGCATTTCGCCCGGCATGCTAATGTTTCTGCCAGCTCACCGCTTCTGGTTCTGTGTAGATATTAAACACTCTTAAAGTCGGTCTTTGCTAAATGACTGAATAAATACTTTGAGAAAATCTAAAGTTTTCCTTTTCTGTTTTGTTTTCTTGCCTAGCGGTGTGGTTAAGGAAGCTCACTTGGCATCCAACAGGTTACGGGTTCAGTATTAATGCATGGCACCTTGGGAAAGACTCTTCTACCATCGCCCTGGACAGAATGGCTACTGATGAGTGAATCTTGTAGATGGAAACTGTTCGGAAGCTCATCGTATGTATGTATATTTATGTGTATATGAGTGCGAGTGTATCTGTTACGTTTCCGTGACCTAGCGTTTCGGAAAAAAGACACCAATAAAATAAGCACCAGACTGACAAACACGAGAATCGATTTGTTCGACTAAACCCTTAAAAGGAGTGCCCAGCATGGCCGCAGTCCAATGACTGAAACATGTATTAGATATAAGGTGTATGTTACGTATGTGAGACGTTAAAGTACTTTTATCATTTTTCTGTATTTTTACTTACATTTTAATGAGATAAAGATGGGCAACGCTTTGACCATTTGTAGAACTTCCGATGCATGACTAACACTGCAAGTGTGAATAAACCAGACTCAAGAATTATTTCTGCCGGACATATTGCATCAAATTATCAAGAAATGGTTAGGAAAAATGGATGCGGATATGTGTTTGATTATAAGAAAAAGTAATGGTGAAAGTAAATGAAGATTCTACGCGCATGCGAGCGTGGTGGGCATGCGTGACTGTACGTGCGTCTGTCCGTAGTTGTGTGTGTACAGCCGGGTGAGTACCTGTATATGCGTTTGTGTTGAAATTAATGACTTCTAATGCTTGACTTGTATGCTTACAATAAGCATCCACGGATAACGTGGTTGAGTTAAGCTGCACGATAACTAGTTCGTTTGGCAACCAGCATGTGTCCCACAACTAGTTAAGGACCTTCTACTTCACTTTCTCTTAAACTTTTTGGTTTGGGACACCTGACTTTGAAATGTTTGTAAAAGTTTTACTTCTTGGGTATTTACAGGCGTTGGTTCATATACCTTTTTTGTGACTAGCAATACTTGTTATTTAACTTCTACAAAAATTCTAATAACCTCGCTGGACTTTGGCCAAATTTGCCTCATGAAAAACAGAAGTAAAATTACTGAATTCAGAAATCCCTTAAAGAGATTTTTGGTTCTTGTGTGCTGAATAATACTGATACAGACATATAGTCAATTAAATCTATCTCTGTACAAGACTGGAACTTTATTTCAGTAACCCTCGAAAGATAAGAATCAAAGTTATCCTTAGCGGGATCTGAACTCAGAATATACTATAAGTTTTGTTTTTTTTCATCCGATACGTTAATACCACCCAAGGTAAGGCAGCGAGCTGGCAGAATCGTTAGCACGCCGGGCGAAATGCTTACCGTTATTTCGTCTGTCTTTACGTTCTGAGTTCAAATTCCGCCGAGGTCGATTTTTGCCATTCATCCTTTCGGGGTCGATAAATAAAGCACCAGTTACGCGGAGTCGATGTAATCGACTTAATTCATTTGTACTGTGGTCGGAAGATTTTGGGCCTTGTGCCTAGAATAGAAAAGAATATCACCCAAGGTATAAATACTAGAAGACAGCAAGCAGGCAGAATTATTAGCACATCAGGCAAAATGCTTAGAAGCTTTTACGTTCTGAGTTCAAATTCCGTGGAGGTCGACTTTGCCTGCCATCTTCCCGGGATCGATAAAATAAGTTACAGTTGAATACTGTGGTCGATGTAATTGGCATACTCTCTCCCACCACGAAATTACTGACCTTGTGCCAAAATTTGAAACCACTATATAATCTTCCTCTGGAAGTAATCCAGGATCAAGTGGTGGTGCTAAACTGTGTGACGTAAATCTACCACACACGATCTTAGACAACCGAAGTTAATACCACAACACATTAGGTCCGATGCTCTTTCAGCTTCGCCAGTCAAACGTACTAGAGAGGTACTTTATTGCAAGGATAATAAAGGGTGAAATTTATCCATGGCTGTATTTGAACTCAGGATGAGAGCCCCAACACACTGCTTTGTTCTACGCCCTAACTACTCAGCCAGTTTGACGCCTTGAAAAATCATTCGGATTCCAAATGGTTTTTAGCGGCCTCTGTTTGCAAGAATTGATTCTTAAATCAATTTTTAAAAAAGTAATTAATTTGATTGATGTGTCGAGATAATATATATATTTCTTCACTGCCCACAAGGGGCTAAGCATAGAGGGAACAAACAAGGACAGACAAAGGGATTAAGTCGATTACATCGACCCCAGTGGTAAACTGGTACTTTATTTATCGACCCCGAAAGGATGAAAGGCAAAGTCGACCTCGGCGGAATTTGAACTCAGAACATAGCGACGGGCGAAATACCTATTTCTTTACTACCCACAAGGGGCTAAACACAGAGAGGAGGAACAAGGACAGACAAACAGATTATATCGATTATATCGACCCCAGTGTGTAACTGGTACTTATTTAATCGACCCCGAAAGGATGAAAGGCAAAGTCGACCTCGGCGGAATTTGAACGCAGAACGTAACGGCAGACGAAATACGGCTACGCATTTCGCCCGGCGTGCTAACGATCAGCTCGCCGCCTTGAGTCGAGATAAGATGCAGCCAATAACTAACATTTCTAGTTGAGCACAGTTTAAATAGGAAAACATTGCCTCCCAGAAAACGAATTTCGAGCCCGTGGAAATGAAAGGGTTACTGGGTTGGTTGAAAATAGAATTAAAATGAAAAATAAAAAAAAGAAAAACTAAAAGGAGATAAAAATATAATCTTATCCGAAAAGTAGATTTTTTTCATTGAAATAATAATAATCTCTTGTTTCTCTTAACTGTTCCACTTCTTATTTTCTTTCATTCATTCTGCTTCGTTATTATTTTTTGTCTCTATTATACTCCGTTACCTTTCATCTAATTCCTATATTTTGTTTTTATTTCTACTGATATTTCCCAATTGGTCTTTGTCATTTTCTTTTCTCTCAACTCACAACTCTTTTTATCCCTTCCACTTCTTTGTTATCCCTTCTTGTTTTCCATTTTTTTCTTCTTTTCTCACAAATTCCTCCTTGTATTCCACTTCAGATTTCTCCATTCCTATTTCATCATATTTTCTCTTTGTCCGTTCTCTTTTTTCTGTCTTCTGGTATTCTTCTCACTTTCATCTTTTATCTTCTTTCTTCTTGTCTGATTTCTCTTTCATCTAACCATTTCTTTGTTATTCTCCTTTTTTATTCCCTTATCTCTCTGTATTATTTTATTGTCTCCTTTCTCATATTTCACGGATAATTTTACAATATTTTTATTGTGTTCACGCTGATACACCACCTATCAGCAATATTTACCCTCATATCTCTGTGTTCCCTATCTTAGTTACGTGTTTATGTTCATACAGATACCTCATTCTCTCATACTTTTCCATCAGTTTACTGCTTAAGTTATATATCCCCCAGATTAATTTCCTTTGGCTCTGCTCAAGGGACAATGTTTGTAGAGAAATGATAAAGTCTATTAAATCAACATAAAATGTCAGGTACATATTTTAAAGTTGCTGAAATAATAAAAAGTTGACCTCAGACAGATTTGAACTTAGAAACATATGTTCCAGGATTCTTATTGCCTACCATTAGAGATTTTCTGTTATTAAAGATTTCCTTATTATCTATTATTAAAGATTTTTTGAGGTGAAAATAATGTTATCTAAGCTCTGGAATGCACTCAAATTGGACTCCTAATGTCTGGACCAGCCTCATCGATTCGACCTTTTCTGGTTTACTGTATTGATTTCTTACGGTGAACTAAAATGGTAAGTGATGTTGGGAAGGAATATCGTTAATTGAAGAGTTATCATTATTTATTTTATCGACCCGGGAATACTGCAATACAAACTAAACCACGGTGATATTAGATCCAGAACATAGAATATATTCGACTTCAGGTCGTGGAAGATACGGGTTGGCCAATTCCTAGCAAAATCGTTCCTTTCTTTCACGACTATAATTAATTGCAGAGCGTCGGATGGCACTGCGAGATATAGAGTTCCGTGTTCCAAAGTTTATGTTCAAGTTCCGTCTGGTCCCATTCATTATATCAAGTTTTAATTGACCCATTTGTTCTGAAAATGGTTAGACTTGATTGACCTCCGTCTGTCCTTGTATGACTGGTACATATTTTAATGGCTTATATTAGGACGCTAGTGAAGGCGCGTGGCCTCGTGTTTACGTCGCTAGTGGTGGCTTCGATCCCCAGACCGGGCGGTGTGTTGTGTTCTTAAGCAAAACATTTGATTTCGCGTTAGGGGAATGTTAGCCTGCTTGCCTAAATAGCTGGTGACATCATTTGAAGGCTAAAACAATGCAAAATGCATCGTGGCCAGCAATGTGTAACAACATCTGATAACCTGGTCGGTCACGTGATCACGAGTTAAGATACTCATTCAGATTGGTATGATGATATAAATACCATGATGTGCTATTCTTACATTTACTAATGGTTGCTAGAAAAGGAATAATGAATATTATTTTCTAATCCGGTTACGATCAAAGATTTTCTAGCTGTGACAAAACTATTTTCCCCTTTTAACGCCGGATTAGGATTTCGAGAAAATCTTCCTACTAAATCTAGTAGGCCGGGTGACTACCTATATTCGTGGCGAAAAGTTTGGAACATAAGCCCGAAAATTAGAATATTTATATCAGATGCTTGAGGTTATATTTAATTTACAATATATTATTACTTGGCCAAAACTTAGGATCATAGGTCTGAGAATTAGAAGTTTTATATTAAATGCCCAAATATATACGATGTATATATTTGAAACGAATTGTACTTAGGCATAACAATTTTGATTTTTAAAAGATATTCCCAAATTTTTAGCCACGACTGTATGGGCAAAACTGTTAGGTCTCGGAGTCGTGCAGTTTGTACAGAAGATATAATTCTATTAGGAACTGAACCGTCATCGTAGATATTACAAGATGGCAGATTGCCAAAATTGTGCAGTTCTTTCCTCCTTCAAACAACCACCCTGACCAACCTAATGCAGAACAAGGTCACAACAAACTCTGTCATCTTCATATATAGAAAAAATTCGTTGCCAGTGTTAAACGCATCACACTCCAGGCTCTTCAATTCTTCCAGGAACTTCAGGTATGGAAAATAGCTGAAATTTAATGACTTAATCGAACATCAATCCTTGCTATGAATGAGATTAAAACAACTATGCTGTTGTTTGTTGCTTTATTTATACATTGAAAGCAATTCTCCAGTATCATTCTGTCCTTGATGACTAATTCACTCTAAAGATCTAAAGAAAGAACGTGATTATTAAAACTATTCATTTGAGATAAAGCAGAACAGAAACCACTTCAAAATGCAGTTGCATATTAACCATTTTTGATGTAATTTTTCGTTCATTATCAATTGAATGATTGAATTATATAAAGTTATAAGCATCAACCGCTACAAGCGATCAACACATTCGCGGAACGGAATGTGTAGAGAGGATTTCAGATAGAATTTTTGTCAAAATTCTCGTTGTTGGAAAGAAAAAAATTTCAAACAATTTCATAATTTTCTGAAAACGGTTCCAAGTGAAACACTCTTTTTAACAAAATCCCTCTTTATGTTCATTTAGCTCTTTCCACGTACTGATTGCTTGAGGCCTTCTTTATAATATGACCAACTTTATTTTTATATTCCTTCTTCACATAAACTATATAACAAAAATGCTAATAGAATTAATTACGCATTTTTACAATGGAGAAAACGTAACTGTGTGTCTATAAATAGGCATCATTGTTGAGCAAACTGGCTTCGATTAAACGCCAAATTATTCTGTTGAGAGGAAACACAATGAATCTCAATTATTAAGTTATTATTAACATATTTATAGCAATGAATATTAAATATCCTATGAAAAAATACAGTATTCCCTCGTTCCAAAAACCCCCGTTAGGTGAAACTCCGTCAAGTAGAAAGTGTACTGTACTGTATGTTTATTATTATTATTTTTATAATTTGCATATATTTATTTTATTATAGATGCAAAACAATAACACACACTCGCCTTCCGAGTTTTGTTTTTCATACTGTATGTACGGTTCTTTGTTTATTCATAGATGGTGCACTACGTATTTTTCTTTTTAATATATTTTAATTGATATGTTATACAGTGCAATATTGTACCGTATTTAAATTTTAGGCATGAAAATGGTTATTTTACCACAGAGAAAAAGAATTAAAATATAAAAAAACATAAATACCTATCCGCCGCAGAAACCCGTGATATACTGAGGAGTCCGCGAGATGAATTTACATATATCAGCCAGAAAAATCTGCGATGTACTTAGGACGCGATACGTGAACCGCTATATGGCGAGTAATTAGTATAAGCATAGGGCGAAAAAATAAAATGAAATTAGCCAATTACAGTAACCCCTCGACTATTCTGGGTGCTACGTTCCAAAAGACCTCCGATTGGGGAAAATCTGCGAAGTAGAAACAGTACTGTACTGTATTTCTTTTTATCATTTTTATAATTTGTATATATTTATTTTATTACAAATGCAAAATAACACCATGGAGGAATCGACGTAAGCTTAAATAATAAACCGCGATAGGTGAACCGCGATATGACGAGGGATTACTGTACAAGCTGGTAGAATCGTTAATGCTTCGGGAAAAATGCCCTTCGCATTTCTTCCAGCTCTTTGTGTTCTGAGTTCAAATCCCATCCTTGTAAAATTTGCCTGTCATTCATTCGGAGTCGACAAAATTAAGTACCGTACACAGAGTACTGTTAATGTCTCCTCCTCTGAAACATTGCTGATTTGAACTCTGCAACGGGTCGTTTTCATGTTTAAGGGGGATGTTTTTGATCTCGGTTTCACGCCAGGTAAAATGTTTAGCAACGTTTTGTCCGTCTGTATAATCCAAGTTCAAATTCCACCGAGGACGACTATATCTTTCATCCTTTCGAGGTTGATAATATATGTACCAGGTGCCCACTGGTGTCGACGTAATCGACTTTACCTTCTTTCAGAAACATCCTGGCCTCAAACCAAAATTTGAAACGTTTATTACGCTGTACATAACGATAAATCATTACAATGCTGAAGAGGTACGGAAAAAACCCACAAATTGTCGTTCGCTTTTCCCTGATACTTATCGGAAGATGCATTTGTATACAGTAAATTTAGTTCTTATTTTCCAGTAAGTTTCCTAATTATGATCGTATCTAATATTCAAATATATTGAATTTATAAACAAATATCTATTTCCTCTAGCTCTCTCAATATAGAATAACTGCATGTGCGTGTATGCATGTATGTATATGTATGTATATCTATATTCATGTATGTAAATATATATATGTATTCAATATATATAGATAAACACACACATATATGTATATATGACTAATATCCACGCTAGTGTTCAATATATATATATATAATAGATATACATATATATATATATAAACATATAACATACTAGTATATGTCTACTAAATATGTTATATTTCTTTCTAATTTTAATGTTTATATGTACACACTTACATGTCTCTCCATATATATATATATACACTTATTTTCATATATAAATATACACATATATACATACTTATATATTCACATATATACGTACATGTATGTATGTGTATATATATATATATTATATATATATATATGTGTGTGTGTGTGTTCATATATAGTCTGACTAATATCCACGCTAGTGTTCAATAACTTATTACTACTAAACATGAACAGAATTTTATTAAACATGACATTATGAAAACTTCCATAATTTCAAATTTCTCCTCATGTGTTCTTCAAATCTTTATTGAATTTCCACCTAAGTATTGCTAATAATTTGTATTAAATTGAAATATATTTGCACTCCTTCCTTTTCGCACGTAATTGCAAAAGTACTCAAAAACCGTAATTAATAAATATTAAGGCAACTATATACTTATATGAAAATTATGATTTCTTAATAACGTAGGTATCGTATTAAATACAAATTCATTACCTGTTATGGAAATCTATTTAAATTTCTGTATGTATATACACACATACATATATATATTATATCGGTTTTGAGAAAGACTCCACTCGATATGTGATAATTAATAAATATTTAATATATCATTATCATTCATAAACATATTTATCGTCTTAAACATCATCATCATCGCCATCATCGCCTCGTCGTCGTCACTCTTAACATCATGTCATATTAATAATCTTGTTGATGATGATTATCCTCATATCATCATCATCATCATCATCATCATCATCATCATTATCATTATCATCATCGTCAGCAGTTTTATCGTTATTTTCATCATCATCATCATCATCATCAATATACATCCACTATAATTTGCCCTTGCATTATGGAAGCAAATGAACGGGCCACATCTTAACTTCCATTTCCAATATTCAAATATTTGCAGCTCCGTTCAAAACCCACCAAACCTTTGGGGCAAGATTACGGAAGAAACCCTATTGTTCATTCTCCCATGGGTAGGTTTCAGGATGACAATCTTTCCTATGAACCGCTACAGTCATCGCAGAATGCGCCCAGCATGCTTCTACTTTCGACCTTATCTGTTGTATGTGCCCAAGGAGCAAGCTCGTTGGTCACCGTCTGCATCCAGATAAGGCAGGCAAGACTCACACACATATATATTTACATGTATCTATATATGAATGTATGTATGTTTGTATGTATATATGTATATGTATGTATATATATATGTATATATATATATATTCTTATTATAAAAGGCAGATTTTATCTGCCTCCCTTTGGGAGTTATACAAATCTACAATATAGGATTTCTTCAATTACAATTTACCTACCATTTTTAAGAGTACAATGCATCGCGTCATGCCAGGTCCAGTTTTTAAAATTTAAACTCCAATTAAGCAAAATTTACAGAAAACTCACATTCTGGTGTGTGTGTCAAATGCTTTTCTTAGTCTGGTTTACACCACACGCAAACGCACACACACAGTGGGCACGAATAAAATGAAAGTAAATGTAATATTTGTTTCTGTCTATCACGCTGATAGATACATGAGTAAAATGTATGGGAAGCTAACAGATAACAGTGAGTGAAAATGTTCTTGGAAGAGAGTAAATTAGCGACAGTGATTTGAGGAGACTAAACTGAAACTATGAAACAGTGTTTATGTATAAACAGACGACACTTATATAAACCCTTTCGTTACCAAACCGCCCGAATTTACCTATTCATATTTAAATGAGAATATCAGAGTAAATCTCTTTAGTACATTCGTGAAAACACGTATTATACTTCGTAAACACTTCAAATACAGTTTTGTACAAAAATCGAAGTGTAATTTTAATTCCGTGAATTATGGGAGATTTTTTTCCGAATTTGTTCCTATTGTGTTTTCAAAATTTGTAATTCTGACAAAAAATGGATACGAATTTTATTATATCAAGCAGCGAGTCAGAATTCGAAGGATTTTCTACTGAAGACCTTCATAAATCTAACTCTATGACTGAAAAAAAAAAGCATCTTTATATAAGAGTGAAGTTGTGTGTCTGTCCCCTTCGATTTACATTCGTAATTACTCCCACATTTTGCGGTGCAGTTTAACCAAAAGCGGGTATCTTATAGTCGTGATTCATATCGAGCCCTTCTGGGTATTAGCGCGCGTCTACGATGAGTCTACGATTTTAAAAACATTTACCATCCTATTTATTCCATTTTAATGCATTTTTTTCGCTTTTATATAAGGGAAGTAACTCTCTAAAAATATCTACGATGTGTCAACGATTTTAAAAAAATTACCTTAATTTTTTTTCAATTTTAATGCATTTTTTTGCTATTTTTGGCTATAACTCTCTAAAAATGCTTATATAGTTATTTCCCTTACAACCCGAGCAACGCCGGGCGATACTGCTAGTCTTATTATAAAAGGCAGATTTTATCTGCCTCCCTTTGTAACTTATAGAAATCTACAATATAGGATTTCTTCAATTACAATTTACCTACCATTTTTAAGAGTAGAATGCATCGGGTCATGCCAGGTCCAGTTTTTAAAATTTAAACTCCAATTAAGCAAAATTTACAGAAAACTCACATTCTGGTGTGTATGTCAAATGCTTTTCTTAATGTGGTTTACACCACACACACGCACACACACAGTGTGCAACGGATAAAATGAAAGTAAATAGCGACAGAGTGATTTGAGGAAGACTAAACTGAAAGTATTTAAACCACTACTCAAAAATAAAAAAAACACAGCAAACAGAAACAAATAAATAATAACGTTTTACTCCTCACACAATTTCTTCAATTAGAGTTTACCTAAGATTTTTCAAAGTACTCCATTCGGTCATGCCATAATATATTTCTTTCAATTTCACCCCCAATTAAGACAAAATTCGAGAAAACTCAATATTTTAACATTTCACTCCGAAAGCATTGATGTACATGTGTGCGTGCGTGAGTGTTGTGTGTGTGTGTGTGTGTGTGTGTTTGATGGGTTGTGCGACACAGAAAGTGTGGTGTGTAAGTGAAGTGCTTTTGTTAGTGTGTGTAAAGAGACAGACAGAGTGAAAGACAGAAATAACTGAACTTTTTTATTCACTTTTTGTAGTGAGTGACAGAGAGAAAAGAGAGAGAGAGGTTATGTATGTATATATGTATGTATGGCTTCAGTGACACACAACACACAAAAACACATACCTACGTACACCTAAAGCACGCACACCACACACACAAGCGGAGCGCGAACTTCAAAATTTTGGTAGTATTAATTTGCGAGCGTACTTCTAAGCGCGCGTAATTGGAAGTTTTCACTATGATATCATCACGCGCGAAAAAATTCGAAGGGTTTGAACAATTGAGATACAGATGTCACGCCTGTATTGAAACCATTGCTAAGCTGCCGTAATTGCTTAATTAAGACTTTGTTTAAATTGAAAGGGGCAAATATGTGACGAGGTTGAAAAAAAATACCCCAGAAAAAAAATGTACTGCTGGTATTTATATAATTCACTACTATTTTGCTACAATGTCATGAAAAAAAAAAAAAATTAGGTATGTAAATCGAATTCGCCACCCCCTTTTCCCCGTTCGCGTTTGTGTAAAAAAAATATTATTTAAGTTTTAAAAATTATTTACTTTGTTCAAAAAATATTAATATTAATTAATTTTCAAGAATTATTTAATTTTATTCTGTAAAATAGTAATTAATTCATTTATCTGTAAATCCGCGAGGTTGTTACTCAGGCACCTAGAATGGTAACCTTCAACTAACACTATCTCCTCCAGACCCTGCGGCGCAAGTTGACCAAAATTGAGAGTATGGTAGAAGAAGGGTTGCTCTTCCTTCCGTAGAACATAAAATTCAAATCGGACCATGTTAACACCAAAAATTATTTACATCAAAAAGACGCTTTTTTCTATGAAAATCCCTATTTTTTACGATTTTTTCACTGCTGTGTCGCCACTTTTCGGTGTATTTCGACCAGAAAAATGTTCACAAAATTTTTACTTTTCAAAATTACAATTCCAGCGGGTCGAAACAAACCCGAGCAACGCCGGGCGATACTGCTAGTATATATATAAAATTCACTGCCACTAAAAAGTGACGAAGGGTGCAGTGGACAACAGCATTGCTAGAAATAATAGTCCAACTCTCTTTAACTACAGGAGCA
>NC_043005.1:79035468-79042968 GCF_006345805.1 Octopus sinensis | reverse complement strand
ATCCATTCGGGGTCGATAAATTAAGTACCAGTTGCATGCTATATATGACGAATAATCTGTTCCTCTATCACTGTTTGAAAAGGTAGAGGCGATAACTTCGAAATCACTAACACATCTGATATTTATATTAACAAAATTCAAAGCCAACACTCGCGTGTCAGCATGATCTGGTAGCATATACTCCATTCCCGTCGACGGATTTGTGCAACTGTGTGCAGATGTAGACACATTTTCAGGATTTAAAACCATGATCTTTATAGCAGGATAAACCAGCACTCTATCGGTTCCGATGGCAATGGTTTCATTTGATCCGATCAACAAAACAGCGTGCTCGGGAAATTAACGTGTAAGTGACTGAGCGTTCCACAGCCACGCGTGCCTTTAACATAGTTCTCAAGGTGATTCGGCATAGCATAGAATGTGACAAGGCTGGCCCTTTAAAATACAGGTACAACTCATTTTTGCCAGCTGAGTTTGCTGGTGCAACGTGAAAATAAAGCGTCTTGCTCTAAGAAACAATGCGCCACTGGGAAACAAAACTAAGACCTTATGACCCTGAGCTCAATATTCCATCCTCTTAGCAACGTGCCTTCATTTAGCAGGGAGGACGTGGCATCTGGAGAGAGTAAAGAGAGAGACAGAAAGACAGACAAACAGATGCAGAGAGATTCCTATCAGTGAGTTTGTACACAATTTCAGCTGAACTGATTGAAAATTGCAATGTAGAAGAATTATCAAGTACACATTGCCTCACCAAATCTGGAATCGAATTCATGAAAAAACAATAATGATGTCAACATACTAACTCCAACGCTACGTGTCTTCAAGCCTTTTCACGGTATCCATCCATCTATTCATCAATCCATCCATCCGTCTATCCATCCATACGTACGTACATTTGGGCTGCTTTGTTGGACGCTTGATGAGAACCGAACCATTGATGTGAAAACCTAGAAAATACTAACAAGCACATATAAATTCCACATAAACTCTGACGTAGACCGACTCTACCTAAAATGAAAACAAAACTGCAGAGGCTTATCGTCGATCCAAAATGTCTTTGGATGTCACACCATATCCCTTCAGCAACATCTGTTAACTACCAAGTGTTGAAGTGCATCCTTTTATGAAGTTTGCATACATGAGGCTGATGACATCATAAGAATTAGAAGGGAGCTACTTGAACAGCATTCCTTGTCTGATAAACTTAAATACATGCACCAAAGAAAATGCACGACTCTAACACAACGTATAATCAGATAAAGGATGAGCATATATGAACAGAAGACCATGCATGGATATGTTATAAGAAAGCTCAGAGATTATAATAACATCGATTACAAAAGCGGTATCTCTTGCACCAACAACCAAATTAGAACCTCCCAATGTGAAAAGTATGCATTTTCAATCCAAGAACAGGAAATATCAACCAAATAGCTTGAGTAAAAAAAGGGACAGATGTGCTGGAAAATCTGTAAAATGTAACAACTGAAGCAGACTTTGTGGAGTTAAAACTGAATATATGACCCGCATCATAAGCAGTTGTCCAAAAATATCATCACAGTATTATCTACCGATGAGATATGATGCTGTAGCTAGGATACTGTATGAAGAGAACGGTCGAAAGGACAACCCCAAGGACAAAAGATAAGAAGCTAAAGTATGGTCGAAGCCATAGCCACTCATAATAAAAAGGAATATTGGTGGAATGTCCGAGTGAAAACCTCAAGAAAATGTAAACACAATAGACCTGATATAAGGATTTGTGATCGAGAAGAGAAACTATGTACAGTTGTGGAAATCAGCTGCCCAGCGGATGTTAACATAAAGCTGAAGATCAGTGGAAAAGAGAACACCAATGCTGAACTATTGAAAAATCTGAAGTTACACTATCCAAACTACAAGTTCAGGTTTATATCTGTAATTATTGGCGCCCTGGTATATGGTAATCTTGAGAAATTAGGCTTCTTAAAACCAGAGAAAGCTGATTCGAAGAGTATAGATCCTATCCATCACTGAGACTGTAAAATTTTGCAAAACTTTTCAAAGTTTATCATTTTAGTATATATGAGAATGTCTAGATATGGAAGTATATGCATAAGAATACATACATAAAAAACATACAAATCTGCACGTATACATGCATACATACATGCATACATACATACATACATACATGCATACATGCATACATACAAACAAACAAACATACACACATACATACATACATACGTACAAACATACATACATACAAACATACATACATACATACATACATACATACATACATACATACATAGTGGAGGCGCGTGGGTTGGTGGCCAGGGTGTTGGACACGTGATCGTAAGATTGTGGTTTCAACTCCTGGACTATGCAACGTGTTATGCTCTTGAGCAAAACACTTCATTTCACATTGCACCAGTCCACTCAGCTGACAAGAATAAATGACCCTGCGATGGATCAGTTTCCCCTAAAGGTGGGGAATATATACGCCACTGAAACCGGGAAGAGCGGCCCATATCAGTCAGCATGACTCGAGAAGGTTACTTTACATCCATACGCTACTGGCAACATATAACACAGTAACCCCACCAAGTTGACTTGATGAGGAGGTTGATTTATTGAACACCCGGTAGGACGAAAAGCATAACCATTCAAAGAGCGGAACTCAAGACTGTCACTGGCCATCCAAAGGAATGCACAGGGGCGTAGAAATACAGAGGTAGGTGTCCAAGGGCGCAGTAAACCCACTGGGAATGAGGGATCCCTGATGTTTGTGAAGCTATCTCTCTAAGAGAAGTCTAACTCGTATGTAAAACCTGAAGCCCAACAAAACTCGGATGTCTTGCACTGTACTTATCTCTGCGTGTTTTAATATTGCTAGTGAGTGTTGTCGTTGTGTTGTGCAAAGGACGCTAGACTCAAGATCCTCACAAGGGCAAAGCTGACACTTAACAATTAACCTATTAGTGATGGTCAAGTCTTAAATGTGTATGAACAGACCTTGGAGAGAGAGTGAAGTCAATGGAAAGGTCACGACATCGACAAAAAGTCTTTCACTAACGAACAAACAACACATTAAACAAACGATCGATTTGTTAGTTGGTAAAATATTCAACCAATCGACTAACTATAACGAAGTGATGTTAAGCCAGTGTGTGTCATCACTTTTGATATAATGACTCTCCTAACGCACGCACACACAAGCTTATGTGTGTGTGTGTGTGTGTGTGTCTGTGTGTGTGTGCGACTGTGTGTTTTTACGTATTCATATCAACTCAATCTGAGCATTAACCTTGTGATTTGATTTTAAAACGGAGCCCACGGCTATCAGCTGCCAGATATAATAATATTCCAGCGATAATTCTTCTTGTAAGGTCTCTTTGAAACAATCTTCATATGCAATAAAACGTGTTACCCACTCCATTCCCATTACTCCCATTATTAATATATATATATATAATATATATATATATAATATATATATATTATATATATAATATATATTAAAATAATATGTTACATTTACTCAATAGTCAAGATAAAACTCTGAGTTTCAGATGCCGAAGTGGAAATCCACAACACCATCTCTTCGGTTATAGGTAAATTTCCTCTATTTACATAATATTGAGGTATCTTTCTTTCTTCTGTTATCTTACCGTTTTTGCCATATATATATATATATGTATATATGTATATATATATATATATATATATATATATATGTATATATATATATGTATATATACATGTGTGTATGTATGTATGTATGTATGTATGTATGTATGTATGTATGTATCAGCCGCCATGATTGATCGCTATCTCCAAAAGTTGCTTTTTATATTATTCTCACTCTCTCTTTATTTCTTCGTGTTCCTTTCTGTTGAAGAGCGTAGACTCGAAACTTAAAAGAGTTTCTCTCCTTCCCAAGCGTTAAACTAATACACCTGTCTTCTGTCTTCGTCTTTTGCTTTTCTTTAAATTTCAGCTACATGTATACCTGTCTACATCTAGCTACCCAACTACATCTATGTAATATGTATAAACACATTTATAATAATGCATGGCATATATGTGAAAAAAGCTTGCTTTCTAACCGAATGTTTCCGGTTTCAGTCCCAATGCGTGGCACCTTGGGCAAGTGTCATCTACTATAGCTTCAGGTCGACCAGAGCCTTTTGAGTGGATTTGGTAGTAACACATCGTATATATATATATACACAAACATATATGTATATGTGTGTATTGTGTGCGTATATTTGTGTGTCTGTGATTGTGCCCCACCCACTCACCATCGCTTGACAACCGATGTCGGTGTGTTTACGTCCCAATAACTTAGCGATTTGCAAAAGAAAAGCAATAGAACAAGTACTAGTCTTACGAAGAATAAGTCCTGGGGTCGACTTGTTCAACTAAAGGAGGTGCTCCCGTATGGCCGCACCCAAATGACTGAAATAAATAAGAAGAAAACAAAAGTATATATATATATATATTATATATATATATATATATATATATAAAAGATTAATAATATATTATATATGTATATACATATATACATTTATGGGTACAGGACGTCACAAACGGTACAAAAAATATGATATACGTAAACAATCGAGGAAAAAACGAATGAGATACGTTACCAAGGAGAAAAAATTGGAGAACGAGACAAATTAACACTGAGAAAGGACCCTTCATCAGTTGTCGGTTGTCTATCTACTCCCCCTTTCGATATATACATACATGCATATATATATATATATGTGTGTGTGTGTGTGTGTGTGTGTGTGTGTGTGTGTGTGTGTGTATACATATATATATATATAATAGGGTAATAAGAAATCATTATTACCTGTGGCCTAGCACAAAAACCGAATTAGTCATTTGACTATATATAATTCACATAGAAATACAACAAGAGGCTTCTAATTAGGAAAGCCTTGTGCTAGAAACCACCAATTAAGGATAAATTCTCGAAAGGATTGAAAATTAAAAAACCTTTACCATCTCAATTATTTCCCAGACCATGATTTCTAACTATTTCCAGCAAAAAAAAACATATATATACATATACATACATACATACATACATTCATACATACATACATACACATACACACGCACATAAATACCTACCTACCTACATACATACACACACACATACATACAAACATACATACATACATACATACATACATACAAACATACATACATACATACATATATACATACATACCTACATACATACATACATACATACATAAATAATTACTTGCACAGGGCAACTACGATAACTGGAATGTTGACTGACATATTTATTCTTAATCCTTTCCGGCAGAATCGAACACAAATATATTAATCACTGATTTGTTTATCACAAAACCGATCCCTTTTAATTGACCAGACATGTTATCATAGGAGTATCAGTGGGAATCATTAGGCTGTTAGAGGTATACATAGAGGTATCTATATTATCCAGGGCCGAAATAAGATCCATAGAGGCCCTAAGCACTTAAAATATTTTGGTGCCCTCATATATAGAATTCACAATAATAAACCATGAAATAATTTCTATTTTCAATATGAAAGATAACTAGGAGTGGCTGTGTGGTAAGTAGCTTGCTAACCAACCACATGGTTCCGGGTTCAGTCCTACTGCGTGGCATCTTGGGCAAGTGCCTTCTGCTATAGCCTCGGGCCGACCAATGCCTTGTGAGTGGATTTGGTAGACGGAAACTGAAAGAAGCCTGTCGTATATATGTATATATATATATATGTATATATATATATATATATATATATATATATATGTGTGTGTGTTTGTCCCCCTAGCATTGCTTGACAACCGATGCTAGTGTGTTTACGTCCCCGTCACTTAGCGGTTCGGCAAAAGAGACCGATAGAATAAGTACTGGGATTACAAAGAATAAGTCTCGGGGTCGATTTGCTCGACTAAAGGCGGTGCTCCAGCATGGCCGCAGTCAAATGACTGAAACAAGTAAAAGAGTAAAAGAGTAAAGAGAGTAACAGTAAGATGGAAAATATTGTTTACTAGCAGTATCGCCCGGCGTTGCTCAGGTTTGTAAGGGAAATAACTATAAAGCATTTTTAGAGAGTTATAGCCAAAACATAGCAAAAAAATGGAAAAAAATGATGGTAAATTTTTTTTTAGTTGAAAAAGGTGGAGTTGCGTCCCCTAGACAGTTTGTGTTTCTGATTCTGGACCCCATGTCGAATTTATTGATTTTTTTCAGAACTGGGGGAACTTTTCAAAATTTTCGCTGCGTTAGTTTTGAATTATGACATTGGGCTATGTGTGTGTCAAGTTTCATCAGAATCGGTTGAAAGCCGTGGTCAGGGTGAAGGTACAAGCAAACAGACACACAGAAACACGCACAGACAAACTGCCATTTATATAGAGAGAGATTTTTGAATATTTCCACTTTATTTACGTTCGAAAAGTGTTCTCCCCCTTTTTTTCATTGCCAAGCCTCAGAATTAAACTTGCGTAACACATCTACTTGTATACTTAGTGTGGAGGTGCAATGGGCCAGTGGTTAGGGCAGCAGACTCGCGGTCGTAGGATTGCGGTTTCAATTCCCAGACCGGGCGTTGTGAGTGTTTATTAAGCGAAAACACCTAGAGCTCAACGAGGATCCGGCAAGGGGTGGTGGCGAAACCTGCTGTACACTTTCACCACAACTTTCTCTCACTCTTTCTCCTGCTGAACCTGTATTTCAAAGGGCCGGCCTTGTCACGCTGTGTCACGCTGAATCCCCCCGAGAACTATGTTAAGGGTACACCTATCTATGGAGTGCTCAGGCAGTTGCAGGCTAATTTAACGAACATGCAGTTCCATTGCTCGGGTCAACTGAAACCAACGTCGTCGTAACCGACGGTGTGCCACGATATTTAGTAGAGATAAAGCATCGTCGATGTGATAAGTATGTGCTTATTATTTTTAATAGTTAATTCAGTGTCGATATATCCCAGCTACTCCTAAAATATTTGACAATAGAAATTAAACTGCTATTTCTAGCTAATACAAGGGCCACATAGAAGAATGGGTCATTGGCTCATTATTGAGGAAAGCATGAAGATGTATAGTTATCATAGATATATCATTCAAATTGTTCTGATAAGAAATGTGGACACAAATAAAGACTTCAGTTGCACTTGATATTCTCCTCGTTAGGAAGTTAATGGTGGAGTATTTTTCAAACGAAAATGGATGGATAATATAAAATGAAGTAGAACTACAATAAAGCAGGATAAGCAAAAACAAACAATAATGTTAAAAGTTTTAGGTTTATTCATAACCATAAAAGCATCATATAGCTATATAAGTATACATCTAATTATACATATATATATTTTTTTTATATATATATACATATACATATACATATATATGTGTGTGTGTGTCTGTATGTGTATAAATATATATATCTATGAAGTATATATATATGTATATAAATATATACTTAAATACATATATAC
>NC_043005.1:78967968-79030468 GCF_006345805.1 Octopus sinensis | reverse complement strand
AGAGATGGGAGTCGGTTGCAAATAATCGCCCACGCTGGCGACAAATACTACGTGAGAAGGCTAGCAGAGAATAAACAGGAACCCGCCACCAAAGTAAAGCGCGTTTGATGGAAGGAAAAACCAGTAGCACCGTCAGAGAGCGCCTTCAAATGCATTCATTACATGCACGACTGCCACTCCCCGGTGGGCCTGTGCGGCAGCAACAAACGCTGCATCAACATCAGCAGCTCAAACGATTTCTTCGAACGCAGATCCATGGCCTCTCGAGACCGACGGATGCCTAGTGTAAAAGAATCAAGGAGATGTTTTGCAAATGAAATCCGAGTTTCTTCTTAGTCAGCTGAAAACAGTTTTGGCACAAACTTGACAGACACGCGTCTCATACCCAAATCTTCAGTGAGAATGGACTGAACTGAACGGTAACTAATCTGCACATCCTCTGATAACTCACAGATGGTGATTCAAGGATTTCTCCTCACAGTTCTGCTGATTGCGGGTCTCCAAGAACGTTAAAACTTAGTGCGCAGGCAGAGCAGAGTTCAAAATTAATCTATGCGAAACGGCTTCGCTCTGTGTGCTTTAGCTTCGTTACTATGCCAACAGTCCGGATACTTCTTGGTCAGACCTCGTATTACACGAATTTCATGCATATACACATACGTATGTATATGTATATATATGTTGTTTTAGTCTTTTACTTGTTTCAGTCATTTGACTGTGGCCATGCAGGAGCACCGCCTTTAGTCGAGCAAATCGACCCCAGGACTTATTCTATCTAAGCCTAGTACTTATTCTATCGGTCTCTTTTGCCGAATCGCTAAACTACGGGGACATAAACACACCAGTATCGGTTATGAAGCGATATATATATATATATACTTTATATATATACATATATACGACGGGCTTCTTTTAGTTTCCGTCTAACAAATCCACTCACAAGGCTTTTGTCAGCCCGACGCCATAGCAGAAGACACTTGCCCACGGTGCCATGCAGTGGGACTGAAGCAGGAACCATGTGGTTCGCAAGCAAGCTACTTAGCACGCAAAGAACCCGATATAATAAGTACTAGGCTTACAAAGAATAAGGCCTGGGGTAGATTTGCTCGACTAAAGGCGGTGCGTCAGCATGGTCGCAGTCAAATGAGTGAAACAAGTAAAAGAGTAAAAGAGTATACTCTATAATGCGCTATTAATTAATATACATTATGTTCATAAATTTATATACATATTAATACATAAATTACATAGATACACACACATAAACGCTCACACACTTGTATGCATGTATGTATGTGCATATATATATATATACATATATATATATATATATATATTATATGTTATAAAATATATATAATCGCTGGTATTAAATACATAAATACTTCAATAGTATTAATACTTTGATACAATAGAGCACCCAACCTATATATTCAGTATATATTCTCATTGAATATATTTAACTAAGGATTTATATATACATAATATATATATATATATAATATATATATATATATATATATATAAATATATATATATATATATTATATATATAATATATATATATAATATATATGCATATATATATATTTATAAGTGTATATTTATAATATATGTGTGTATTAGTTTGCGAGTGTTATGTTTAACTTGCAGAATGTTCCTATGCCTGTACGTCTGGTACGTATATATCGATGAGGTTTCTGCTTGTATATTTCTATAATAGACTGGAAAAATAACCAATCTTTCTTTTTTCATTTAATGCAGACACACACATACACATACGTGCGGGCACACACATGTTTGCACGCAAACGCATATATGCGTCTATACATGTATGCATGTATCCACGAGGATACCTACGTATACGTATGTATTTTTGCACGTATGTATGTATGAGTTTATGTATGTATGGTAATACAAACACACACATGGATGTGCACATAGAATCATATGTATATATGTGTATGCTTCTATTCGTACGTATATATATATATATATACGCACATATACACACACATGCATACATATATACGCACAGATGCTCAGATATACGTTATTGTAAGCATATGCGTAAGTATGTATTTATGTATATATATATATATATATATATATATATATATATATACCATACAAGAGTATGTGCATGTGCTTAATATACATACTATCACACACAGAGGCAGGTATACATATATGTATATATATATACATGTATATGTATGTATATATATATTTATATGCATATATATCATGTATGTATATATTTATTACATATATATATATATATACTTACATACATGTGTGTGTATGTGTGTGTGCTCATGTATATATATTATATATATATATGTTTGTGTGTGTATACATATATATTCATCTATATATTACTCACACATACAGACTGACGTACATACATACAAACATATATACCAGCATACATAGCAGCACCCGTGCATCCATGCGTACATCCATATCATTATCCAGATAGACAATAAATATAATGAACATTTTCTCCCCATGATGAACAAATCTTATTATCTTAGTAGTTAATAGAAACTTATTGTTGTTTCATAATCCCATAGTTATAAAATACACTTAGAAAAAGCTTGTTTTAAGTATGTGCTTCTAATGAAACATTTTAGAATAAAAGAACAATTCTTGTAAAATAATGTTACTTGGAGATGAACTTTGACATAACAATTACATAATAGAGAAACTGTACAAAGAACAGATAATCGATGAGCGGAGCGCAAATAACAGATGAGACCATCCATAAACTTAACCGTTGTAACGAAGTGAACATTGCTTACAAAATCAATGATTCTGTCCTACGTTGACTAGTTATATAGAAAGACTGCATCGAATCT
Organism: Octopus sinensis; assembly: GCF_006345805.1. Lineage (NCBI taxonomy): Eukaryota > Metazoa > Mollusca > Cephalopoda > Octopoda > Octopodidae > Octopus > Octopus sinensis. Next base: position 79,027,607 of record NC_043005.1, on the reverse strand, counting down.
ATATAAAAGATTTATAATATTCAAACACCACAGGACACAAACGGAATAAAAGCGTAATTATGAGGAGGGGCTGGGAAAAATAGACTCAACAGGTTAACTATGATAGCAATAAATTCAAAACTAATTTACTTGAATCTATGTGAAGGATAATGGCTGACGACAATAACGGCAAATGCAACAATGGCGACGGAAACGAAAAACAAGGAAAAGGGAGGAAGAGGAGCAGGAGGGGGACGGTGAGGGTGAGGGTGAGGGTGATGGGAAGGGAGCGGGGGAGTGGATAAGGAGGGGTAGAAGGAGCAGAAGGAGGAAGAGGAGGGTGAAGGGGAGGTGGGGGATGGGACGTAGGTATGGAGTAGATGGGTATGAATGGGGTGTGGGGGAGGAGGTGGAGGTGGAGAGGAAGGGGAAGAGCTGGGAGAAGGGAGAAGAAGGAGGAGGCAGAAGACGGGTGTGGTATAGTATGAAGAAGAGGAGGGCGAGATGGAGGGGAAGAACAAAAAAGGGAGAAGAGGAGGTGGATGAGGTGGAGAGGGACATGGAAAGGAAGAACAAAAAACGAAGAAGGAGGTGGGGGAGAAGAGAAAGAAGAAGAAGAAGAAGAAGAAGAGAAGTGGAATGAGGCTATGAACAAGAATAACAACTATAGATGAAGAAGGAGACGATGTGAAGAAAAGGAAGAAGATGAGAAAAGAAAAGAAGGATGAAAGGAAGAAGTCAGATGAAGAACAACAACAGAAGATGTAGAAGGAGAGGAAGAGGAAAGAAGGAGGAGGTGAAGTATGAGGGTGTGGTGGCGGAGGACAGCGTTGTGCATGAGGAACAGTGAAAAGTAAAGGAAAAAGAAAGAGATTAAGAAAGAGATTAGATACAGGAAAAACTACTGGGAATATCATGAAGACAATAGCAATATGAACAACATCATCCTTTCGCTATCGTCATGTCATCATAATCGTTTTCATAATCATCATTACCAACTTCATCGTTATCATCATCACCTCTATTACCATTTCCCCCTCCTCCTCCTACTTCTGCTCCGCCACCACCTCCTTCTTCTCCTCACCACCATCACCCTCATCGTCAGCTCTATTACTATTTCACCCCTCCTCCTCCTTCACCTTCTTCTCCTCATCACCACCACCACAACCACCACCACTAAGACCACGATCATCGTCATCATCATCATCATCATCATTAACAGAACTACTCTGACAAGAGGAAATCGATAGTTAAAATGATGTGGTCTTTGTCACCAACATTAAACATTACAACAACATAATCAGCGTGCAAAAAAAAAAAATTAATGAAATCGTCCGCACTGTCTGCTAATGATGGATCCCCGTCGTTGAACGATGAGGATTTAACTTCTCGATCAGCTGAATTAATTGATCCTGAATTAACATGCATGTGGTCGAATATTCTGTAGATGCATGTAAGCTTAAAATAATTATCGGGTAAAATTACGCTAATACAGTCTGTGACAAGGCTGTAACGTTTTCACACATAGATATAGGCGTAGGAGTGGCTGTGTGGTAAGTAGCTTGCTTACCAACCACATGGTTCCGGGTTCAGTCCCACTGCGTGGCACCTTGGGCAAGCGTCCTCTACTATAGCCTCGGGTCGATTAAAGCCTTGTGAGTGGACTTGGTAGGCGGAAACTGAAAGAAGCCCGTAGTATGTATATATATGTATATATATATGTGTGTGTGTGTGAGTGTGTGTGTGTGTGTGTGTTTGTCACCCCTCCCCCAATATTGCTTTACAACCGATGCTGGTGCGTTTACTTCCCCGTAACTTAGCGGTTCAGCAAAAGACACCGATAGAATAAGTATTGAAAAGTCCTGGGGTCGATTTGCTCGACTAAAGGCAGTGCTCCAGCATGGCCACAGTCAAAAGACTGAAACAAGTAAAATAGAGTAAATAGAGATACAATCTGCGTGCCGGGATTGTATATACTTTCCGCCTATACAAATTTATTAGTAATATATTGCTTAATTCAGACCTATAGATTTTCCAAGTGCATATGCAGCACAGTTGAAGATGGAGGCTTGTATTTGACAACAGAACGTTTTACGCATTTGGTATAACCCTACTCCCTTCTATCACATAATATTGGTTTCAAATTTTGGCACAAGGCCAGGAGTTTTGGAGGCGGGTGTAAATCGATTACAACAGCCCCCAATGCTCATCTGGTACTTGTTTTTATCGACCTCGAACGATAAAAGCTAAAGTCGACTCCAGCGAAATTTGAACTCAGAACGCAAACACGGACCAAATGCCACTAAGAATTTTGTCAAGTGTGCTAAAGATTCTGCCAGCTCGCCACCTTAATAATAATTGGTAGCGGTTTCTATTTTTGGCACAAGGCCAGCAGTTTCGGAAGAAGGGTTAAGTCGATTACATCTATCGACTCCGAAAATATTAAATGTAAAGTCTCGGAGAAATTTGAATTCAGAACGTAAAGACGAACGAAATGCTGCTAACATTTTGCCAGGTTTGCTAACGATTCTTTTCTACTGTAGGCACAAGGCCCGAAATTTTGAGGGAGGAGGCCAGTCGATTAGATCGCCCCAGTATGCAACTGGTAATTAAGTTATCGACCTCCGAAAGGATGAAGGGCAAAGTCGACCTCTGCGGAATTTGAAGTCAAAACGTAACGACAGACGAAAGACGAAAGACCTTTCTTTACTACCCACAAGGGGCTAAACACAGATGGAACAAACAAGGACAGACAAACGGATTAAGTCGATTATATCGACCTCAGTGCGTAACTGGTACTTAAATTATCGACCCCCGAAAGGATGAAAGGCAAAGTTGACCTCGGCCGAATTTGAACTCAGAAAGTAACGGCAGACGAAATACCGCTATGCATTTCGCCCGACCTGCTACCGATTCTGCTAACTCAGTGCTTTACTATCAACTAGTATTGCAGTAATAGCAAAGCGGAATCTTTGTGGATAAGGATGAACTGCTGGAAATTATGTCCAGAATTGCATTCATATTCTCTTCTGAACGAAGAAACGAAATGTGATATAGTTAGGTTTAATAAAGTAGAAAGTTCTTATAATAGTTGCGATACCACTACGAGAAACACCGAGAAATACATTGGCATTCCTACACAGGTGTACCCTTTTCACCGACCAATTTCTTTCATCATAACTTCCAGCAAAATAAGCTGAAAAATATAACTGTTTGGCACACGTACATACATACATGCATCCATCCATGCATACATACATACATGCATCCGTCCATGCATACATACATACATACATACATACATCATACATACATACATACATACATACAAGCATACATACAAGCATACATTATTTTTTTTCTAAATTTCAAGATTTTCTGCGTAGGTATATACATGTTTGCGGCCCCAACAATTTCTATTTGTTATTTTTTATTTTCATATTAAATTCCGTTGTAATAAGGAATCTACATGTGAAGCGTGTTTATAAACAATTTCATTCAGAAATCTCAATTTTTCTTCAAATTATGAGGAAATTCAAATGCGGTGGAGCTCGCTTGTGTAGTTATGCCAACGCACTTGCACAATCGGAACTTATCTAGGGCACTACAATAACGTAATTTAATATAAGCAGAAGATAAGCAACTTTGAAGAGCAAGGGCATGCAGCTGATCCTCGTACTTCACTGGTACTTTATGTAATCGACTCCACGACAAAGACAAAGATAATCTCAGTGGAACTTGAATACATAAAGTAAAGATTTGGAACAAATATTACAAGATATTTTATTCTACATTCTCACGACTTTGTTAATCCACCACCCTAAGGTCAAACAACATTACAAAACATTATTTAAAGTATAATTGGTTATGGGTCTTGTAGGTCAGGATTGAGCTTGCATCTGCACAGGACTGGCATGATTCTTTGTTGAAGTTTGGCAGTTGCCCATGCGAGCAAGTATCCCATTACTACGTGATTGAAGTTTATAGCGAAAGAAATGGACGCTGACTTGGGTCGGCACACCTTAGCATTTGTGTCATCTTAAGTGATTTTGAAATTCGCTTCTCAAGCATATAGATTCGGGCTTGGTCGATGGCATGACATGTTGAGCTAAATGTCTTCTACTAAACTCTTGGATCGACAAATACGTTGTGAGTAAAACTTAGTTAGTGGAAAACGTAGGCAAGCCCGTCGTGTATATGCATTATAGCACCAACCGAAACTTCGAAACAGATGTAAAGATAATTCTCCATGTAATAAGGACGTGAATATGTAATTTCTCATGTAAATGATTTGTTATTGTAGGGCACAGCCCATGGACTCATGACAGAAGAACTTTAGATAGGGACCTTCACTGTGAATTAGCTAGCGAGCTGGTCCGCAGAGAAGGGACTACTTCCGGTTAGGCAGGAGAGAGTTTGAGGACCTAAATGGCCGATCGTACTCGCCCTCACAGTGTAGCTGGTTCAAGAGAAATAAACAATACACTGACACACTCTTGTTCCTGATTATTTATATGTATGGCTTAACAAAGCTATACAGCCCTCCATGGAGAGAAATTGGTCATATTTTGTCTCTTTAGATACATGCATTCATGTGTGATATACATTGTATGCGTAAGTATCTGTGCAATTTTGGCTGTTGTTGAATTTGTTGTACCATCGTAGGTCCATTTGTTCTTGTATTATTCTATGAGCTGATTTACTAATGTAGTAATTAGCATTTAGGTTCGCTTCGCGCACAGGATTTCCTTTCTTATGGCTTGTTTAGAGTAGGAAAAATTAATCTACGAAAGGATTTTACGACAAATATTTCCTATCTGAGGTGTTAAGCATTACTTCACCTTGCATACGAAAGCATTTGGATCGATTCATGTACTATATGAGTTTGTTCCTTATTGATTTACACATAAATACACACATAAATACATACATATATACGTACGTACATACATACATACATACATACATACATACATACATACATACATACACACACTCACATACATACATACATACATACATACATACATACATATATGGATGTTTTAATAGTCGTGAAATCCTAAGCAGCATTAGAATATAGATTGTATTGAGTGTTGCAAATCACAAAGTCGAACAGGACTTGCATTCTTATATTTTCTATATCCGATTTTATTTGTTGTGTCAGTTATTCCTATGTCACTTTGTGGAATACAGGAAAGCGTGCGAATGGCCACCATTACTAGCATCAGTAAATTCTAATGTTTTAACTGTGGAGGTTCAAGACATTGACTTTAATGATTTAGGAACGCTTTTAATGCAAATGTAGCATAGCTGATACTGAGAAGAAAAACGTTTACAATACAGAAAGATGATCAAACACAAACAAAGCGGCCTCTTTAACATAAGGAGCTTTAAAGAAAAGTTGCTTCCTAGGTTAAATGCAGACACGTGTACGTTTGCACAATATAAACTTAGATATGTTTCGACCAAAGATTGGTCCAGACCATGTCTAACTTAATAGCACCACCTGATAGGATTATTCGAATCATGTTTAAGTCAAGTATTGTTCAAGTAGTGAGTTCTTGTTGGGTGAGTTGTATCAAGTTTTGTTCAAGTAGTGAGTTCTTGTTGGATGAGTTGTATCCAATTATGGGTGGCTTATCTGGTATTCTTTGAAGGAATCTATCCAGACTCCGTTTAAAGTTGATGGGATCCTTTTCCTCTTTGATCTCCCTCGGGACAATGTTAAATAGGGCAGGGCCTGTTGAGGAAAAGAAATTATGTTGCAGTGTACATGTATGTTGTGATCTTGAATTGGGCTGGGGACGTATGGCCCGTGGTCCCAGTCTTGGATGAACCTTGAAGCTAATGTTAAGGTCGTTTGGGCAAAGTTGGCGGTATATTCTTCACATCGTACAAATGATGTACCGCTCACGGCGAAGCTGGAGGGAGTAATAATAATAATAATAATAATAATAATAATAACAATAATAATAATAATAATAATAATGATAATGATAATAATAAGAATAATAATAATAATAATAATGATAATAATAATAATAAAAGTGTAAAATTAATTAATTAATCAATAAATCAATTGATAATTTTACCAAGTAGATCGGTAGGTTAAAATAACCTTTATAGGTAAAATTTTACAAATATTTTATAATTATAAACATAATTATAATTAGGGGTTAGCTAATTGCTTCACCACATACCGAATTTAGAAATAGGAGTTAAAAATTCCTTTTCTACTAACGTAAGAATCTCCCAGACAGTAACACACTTTTTACGAAGGCAAAAAGAAAAATAAGGAATCCACACGATTCCGATTAGCCGCATACGCGATTTGAGATTAAAGTATGTTTATTTACTTCTCATCATCAGTGTAGTATTCCGAACAGTGGAGGCGCAATGACCCAGTGGTTAGGGCAGCGGACTCGCGGTCATAGGATCGCAGTTTCGATTCCCAGACCGGGCGTTGTGAGTGTTTATTGAGCGAAAACACCTAAAAGCTCCACGGGGCTCCGGCAGGGGATGGTGGTGATCCCTGCTGTACTCTTTCACACAACTTTCTCTCACTCTTACTTCCTGTTTCTGTTGTACCTGTATTTCAAGGGGCCGGCCTTGTTACTCTCTGTGTCACGCTGAATATCCCCGAGAACTACGTTAAGGGTGCACGTGTCTATGGAGTGCTCAGCCAGTTACACGTTACTTTCACGAGCAGGCTGTTCCGTTGATTCGGATCAACCGGAACCCTCATCGTTGTAACCGAAGGAGTGCTTCCATCCAGTATTCCGAATATAAATTTTTTGCCTACATAAAAACGTGTTACTGTCTGGGAGATTCTTACGGTAGAAGAAGAGGAATTTTTAACTCCTATTTCTAAATTCAGTATGAGGTGAATCAATTAGCTGACCCCTAATTATGATTATATTTATAATTATATAATATTTGTCTATATATGTGGTGAGTAGCTTGCTTACCAAACACATGTTTTCGGTTTCAGTCCCAATGTGGCACCATTAGCAAGTGTCTTCTATTATAGCCTCGGACCGACCAAAGCCTTGTGAGTGGATTTGGTAGACGGAAACTGAAAAAAAGCCCGTCGTATATATGTATATATATATATATATATGTGTGTGTGTGTGTGTGTGTGTGTGTGTGGTGTGTGTGTGTGTGTGTTTGTGTCTGTGTTTGTCACCCAACATCGCTTGACAACCGACGGTGGTGTGTTTACATCCCCGTAAATTAGCGATTCGGTAAAGAGACCGATAGAATAAGCACTAGGCTTACAAAGAATAAAGAATAAGTCTTTGGGTCGATTTGCTCGACTAAAGGCGGTGCTCCAGATTTGACGCAGTCAAATGACTGAAACAAGTAAAAAAGAGCATAAAAAAAGAGTATATATATATATATATATATTATATAAACACATAAATATCTGACATAATTTTTACAATACTTGAAATATTGTTATCTTGTTTTAGTTGTTGTTGTTGCTGTTGATGATGATTTTGTTGTGATTAAAATCAGAATTATTATTATTGTTATCACCATCATCACCATCATTATTATCATGTAAGAGACAGACCTCACACGGTAGGGCAATCAGTCGGCCTTCCAAATGATTCTGCCTACCAATGACTCTCAGATCACCACCTCTTTCTTATAAGAAAAGTATTATTTCTCACGTGAATTTAGAGAAAACGAACACTCGATAACGTAAATGCTGGTAGTGAAGGATTATAATTAAAATCAGTCTCAGCGAGATTTGATCCCAAAACGTAAAGGAACATTACTGAACACCACAAAGAATTTTGGACGCCCCTTCTACGGATCTTGTACAACTTCACACTAATGATACTAAATCGTAATATTATTAATAACCATATTGTTAGTAATAATGACAACCAGTTTGCCAACCCCGAAGCCAAATATGACGCAAGACATTAAAGAGCTCCTTAAAGATTGCTTTAACATTTGTTAGCATCCCTCCCTTAACTAAATAGAATTCATAATGGCAAGAAATATAACTCCGATTTGAAAAATATCACAATTGACAACACGATAATTTACATTACGCCTCAAAACAACAGCTTCCGCCATGTTTTTTGTTGGACCAAATAATGAAAGTATTTATAAGGCTCAAGGAAAAAAAAGAAAGAAACGTATTAATTTGAACGTAAAGGACACAGAATCACTAACTATTGTTGTTGTTGTTTCATTTCTCTGCTCGAATTTGGTTCTTGTTTACCGTTCTAACATTAAATTTTCTTCTGCTTTTTCATATTTTTTTCAACGTTCTTCACGCTTTGTCCTTTTTTTTTATCTTCCTACAGATTTAGATGTCGTTACCTAGGGTAAGAAATTTTCGTTTTATAAGAAAAAAAAATGTACCTGAAGACATATAACACATGGAGAAAGAAATTCGAAAAAGTTTTAGAAATTATTTGGCTAACTTTGGTGAAGAAGAAAAATGCAATTCTAAGAATTTTTAGAAAGTATGAGATAATAAAAATAAAAAATGAAAATAAAAGCTATTACAGATTGGCACAAAAAAAGAGAACGTGAGGAATAATTCAGGGGATAACACGAAATCCAGCATAATGAATTTGCATGAAACCATATGTGAATTTTAAACCTGGTTTGGAAAATGGAATGGTTCTTTTCCTTATGTAGTTGAGAACAGGAAGTTAGACATTGGATATGAGAAAGCGTGTGTGATTATTTTAAAAGAATGATGGAAGATCAGTTTAATATGAAATAAATAAAAGAAATCAGTTTAATTTTGTAATAGACAGGATGCGAAATTCCAGGCTTGCAACTTATGTAGTATGTGGAGCAGAAAGATTGAGAAACACAGAATAGGAGAAAGGTGAGACAGAGCTAAGTGTTTAGTACAGGGCTAAACGAAAGTTTCTATTAAATAATTGTATGACTGGGATGGCAGAAGGCCTTAGTAAATACAGCGAGGACTTTGTTACGCCCTTCATTCTAATACAATAGATATAAACGTTGCAATGGAATAGTTTGAGTGAAACATTGTGCGATATTAAAGAGATTTGTTTCCGAGACATCAACATTTAAATCTATTAAAAATATAGCAATAACACAGTGTACAAAATCATGTGATTATACCTTTTTACTTACAAGTTGTATCGATATACTGAGCAAATGGCTTTTAACCTCAACTTTGATCATTCGAAATTTTGCGAATGAAACTGAGTTGAAGTAAACCGCAAAGATAACTATTCTTTTGTTATACCCGTAAATTAAGCAGAAAATCCTTGTGGCATGGTGTCAAACCTTATTTCACTTGTGTATTATATTAAGAATATATTTCTGTGTGGTATGTGCAGCCAGTTCCCTTCCATTTTAACGTTCCGGTAGATAAGTTGATAAAATATTTCAATACTTATAACCATACCAGAAGGAGATCAATCGATCGACCAGTCAATCAATCAATCGATTAATCAGACACATACATACGTGCATATGTGTATATATATTTATGTATATGTATGTATATATATATATATATATATATATATATATATATATATGTATAAATATATGTATGTATATGTATACAAGCACACACAAATACATACACGTACTGTTGTGTCTGGGGAGAGTCATTCTCTTTTAGAGCCTTATAATTTAACACACTCACCTGTCAAGATTCCACTCATTTCGTTCTTAATTTTTCTAAAATTTCGTTGCGTCTTGCAACATTTTCAATAGTTGAGAGTCAATAACTATAGGAAAGGTTGACAGATGCAATGAAAATTTTAGGAAAATGAAGAAGGAAATGAGTGGAAATTTTACCGGTGCGTGTGTTGAATTATAACGCGTTAAAGGAGTATGACTCTCCCCAGACGCAACAGAATATGACCATAACATCATTAGGTGAGACAAGCTGGCTGACAGGTGACGGTCGTTTAGAAACAGCGCAGGCTAAAACTACGCGCCTTCACTAGTCAGTTAAGGTGAGACAGTGTCACGTGACAACTTGCTGGGCTGCCTGCTGGAGCCTTGCAGCAGGTATTTAAAGGGAAAATATGACAAGACAGTCAGTCACCGGCTGACACTCGCTGACGATACATCGAAGAGGCCAGGGAACAGAAGAAAGAAGAAGAAATAAGACATGCGCCCAACACCAGAGCTGAAGAAACCTCCGAAAGGGGGGGGGCGCCACGTCAAAATGGTTGAGGAGTAGGGGCCGAAGCCGGACGTGGTTCCTCCTGATGATGTCTTGAGCTAACTGGATCCTATGAAGGAGCTGTTGTGGTAGCAGACCACGAAACACGGTTGTAATTCCCCAACACACGAACTCACATAAAGAAGTTTGCAAACCAAATCCCAAAACGAAATATATATATATATATACATAAGAAATGACCATCGTTAAGCAGTTAAAATATAGCAGTATAATCAGATTACTTGTTCTATGGGCTGCTGGAAAAATCATATTCATTCTTTCTATGAATTCATACATAGATATGTATGTACATATGTATCTATCTATCCATCTCTCTCTCTCTCTCTCTCTATATATATATATATATATATATATAGAGAGAGAGAGAGGGAGAGAGAGACAGAGAGAGAGAGAGAGAGATACATGCATGCATAAATACATACATACATTTATGCATGTATATATATATATATATATACATATATATATATATCCTTTGGCAAATGCAAATATGTATATTAATATCTATATATTTACCTATATAAATATATGCCCGTGAGAGTCTATGTGCGAGTATATTTGTGTAATTATATCTCAAAATATGTAAATATACCTAGCTGTAAATATATATACATATGCATGTATGCATGTGTGTATGGATATATGCATATACATACATAAATATACATACATATACACATGGCTATATATAAATATATATATATGTGTGTGTGTGTGTGTGTGTGTGGTGTGTGTGTATGTGTGTGTGTGTGTGTGTGTGTGTAAGTATGTATTTATATATGTTTGCAGAAAAATAACCTTTTAAAATATGCACATATATTTTTAATACTGCACATGGGAAATATAAATGTACAAAAAATTGTCTGTGGAACAGACTCGGGTAAAGAAGAAAATTATGATCGCTTTAGGGGACACGAAGGGCAGATAAAGAGGATTGGGGGGTAGGTCGGGAAGAAACAGACCAGGACGGAGATAACGAAGATAAAGAAGGAGAGATAAGGGTGCAGAGAGACAGCAGAGTAGACAAATAAATTCATAGTTATAATGGTAATTGAAAATTATTAGCGTAATATTAAGTGTATATAATTCAATTAAAGACAAAATCCCCGTAGCTAGTGGAATATTGATATTAATTCGTAGTAGAATACAAGGCTGAGAACGCTCATGATATATATATATACATAGATACATATATATATATAGAGAGAGAGAGAGAGACAGACAGACAGAAAAAGAGAGAGGCAGAGAAAGAGAGAGAGAGATAGTGTGAGAGAAATAGAGAGAAAAAGATTCATAGACATGTATATATATAATCACATACGTGCATACATATACATGCACATATGCTTATATATACTTATATATATATGTATATATATACACTCACATATATATATATATATATGTAAGTATGTATATGTTTTTATATACAGTGTAAAGATACGTACACACATATCTTTAAACAAATATATGCATGTATATATAGCTATATTATATATATACATATATATATATATATATATATATATATATATATATATAAATGCTATATATATTTTGACATAAAGGTGCATCTATATTTAGTTTGAATAGACGATTCATAGGCACATACATAGCCTGATGTACACATATTCATACGCATACGTATATACATATGCATGTGTAGGTATATATATATATATATGTGTGTGTGTGTGTACATGTATTTATATATTGATATGCGCATATGTATATATATATAATTTACACACTTAAGCTCACAATCTCAAGCACTTATAATCAAATCCTCACACACACAAGGATATACGCACTTTTATGAGTCCCTATGCTTGTAGACACTCACAACAGACAAATCACACAACTACACACAGTGATATAACAGTAGCATGGGAAGAGACAGTTGTGATTTTTCTCCAGCCACCATATATATATATATATCGAAAGAACACAGCATAAAACTCACAAAACAAAAGAAAACCTAAGCGAACAAAAGGAACGAAAACAAAAACAGCAGAAAGTAAAGAATTAAGACAGTATTTTCCGCCATGTTTACTCAGTCTGTTGTTCGTCAGTGAAAGTAAATAGCTATTATTGTTTTAGTAGGAGAAGCCTAAATATCACGTAATTTTAACATGAGCTGTAGTAAATAGTAGAGACAGTGAAAACACTAATAGGGTATTATAGGGAACAGTTGCCTAGAGCAGGTTTCTCTTTAAAGTATGGTTACCAAACATTGATAGATGGGCTGCATAAAATAAATGCTAAAAGTACATAAAATAAATTGGTTCTATTAAGCAACATCGTGCTTATCTGTTACGATATTTTTAGCGTATTGTATGTAGGAATTGATATGCATGTGTATTCGTGCATATGAAAATCTATATGGATACATACATGTCTGTATACATTCACGCATACATACATGCATACGCGCATACATACATACATGCAAACATACACACACACAAAGATACATATATACATATAGATATATACATACATAGAGATAGATAGATTGATATAGATATAGATAGAGAGAGATATATACATATATATATGTTTATATATATATATATGTATATATATATACATAAATACATACATATACATGTATGTATATATATACATATATATATATATAAAGATAGATAGATAGATAGATAGACATAGCTATCGATATACATATACATATCTATATATTTATCTGTTTGTCTGTCTATTTATCTCTCTCTATCTATCTATCTATCTATCTATCTATCTATGCATCAATCTATGTAGCTATGTATAGATATATATATATATATATATATATATATATATATATATTTACTCTATAACTTGGTTGCCATTTGACTGCGGCCATACTGGAGCACCGCCTTTATGTATGTATGTATATTATATATATATATATATATATAATATATTATATATATATATATATATAAAGAGAGAGAAGAAACTTACTTGGAAGAGGATGCGAGGCCTTCAATCATATAATAATATAAATAATATATATATGCATATATGCATACGTATATGTACATACTTATATCTATACGTATATATATATATAGAGAGAGAGATAGATAGATAGATAGATAGATAGATAGATAGATAGATATGTGTGTGTGTGTGTGGTGTGTGTGTGTGTGTGTGTGTGTGTGTGTGTGTGTGTGCATATATGGGCACACGACGTCACGAAATGTGTACAACAAAAAATACGAAGTACGAGTACATGGAATATGGACTATTTTTTCGAACAACGAAAGACACAAATGGAAAACAAGACAAACAACATAAAGAACGACCCTTCATCAGTTGTTGTCTGTTTCTCTACTCTCGTATTTCGAGCATTTAACAATATACGCTTTCGATAAAACAGTTGCTCCTGCAAAGCAAAGTAAAAAGAATTTGGGATTTTGCGCAGGGTTAAAATTGGTAACACAAACAGGATATTCAAAACAAACAGGAAGGGTTGCTAAGCCTAAACGAGGTTGTGGTGTCGAACGCGTAAATCAAGCTTGAACAGGTGACAGACAAGACGTCTTCCGTGGTCCAGCTATAACGGAGAGAAAGAAACACAAGTTAGGAGTAGAAAGAAAGATGGTCAATGGTCACGTGAGAATCACTTGTGCAAGGGAAGAGGAGTGAGGGAGTAAGAGTGACATAGTAATAAGATAGGATATTAAGAGAAGAGGAGATAAAAGTTTAAGGGCGGAGTATATACTCCTTTTGAGTCATTGCTGCATTTTTTGCTAACTCTGTATAAACTTTGTTTCAGAAAATAATAATGGCAGACCCGCACCTTACTCAAAAAATGAAGATGCATACTGTTATTGTGGTTTTAAAGGCTGAGCATAGTGATTTAGAAATATCTCGATTTTTAAAAGTTGTCAGATCTTTTGTCTACAAAGTTTTTAAAGTGCTAGAGATTGAAGATGGAAATGTATCACTAGTACCAAAGCATGAAAATCATTCTAAACGCACTGAAATCATAAGAATACCTGAATATATCCAGCAAGTCCACCAGATCATTGATTACAATCCCAGAAATTCCACGAGGTGAATTGCAAAAGATCTCAATGTGTCAGAAGGAACAGCCAGAAATGTTTTACACGAAGACATCAGATATAAATCTTATAAGGAAAGGACTATTTGTCAGAAAAAGAAAAAGAAAATCAGTACATCAAATCTAAAAGGCTCTTAAACAAACTGAAAAACTCAGCAGAAGCAAGATTTGATTGGTTTTTCTCAAACGAGAAAAACTTCGACCAACGTCAAAAAGTTAACAGAAGAAATAAGAGATGTTTATGTGCAGACCCTTCTGAAGTTCCAAGTGTTATGCATACAAAATTTCCTGCAACTGTCATGGTTTTAGCGGTTGTCAGTAATGAATGACGTGTGATGCCTCGATACTTCTTTCCACAAGGTGTTAGAGTTAGCTCTGAATAACATTGTACAACAGGGCGTGCAATTTTATCTACATGGCATTTTTTGATAAGTAAAGTTATCATATATTAGTTCTTTATATACATATCTGTCCTCACATATATATATGTGTATAAATGTTACAAATTTCACGTACTCCGAAAGAATATAAAGGTGCAACATAAAGTCGAATGAGATCTACGAATTAATTATTCTAAATATTTGTGTGTGTGTGTATATATATATATATATATATATATATATAATAGAAATATTAAAATTACTAAGTCTCTCTAAAGGAGATTACGGCAGCGTTACTGGATATTAATAGTTATCGCCATACTAATATGGTAGTCTATAAATATAAGACTAAAGCTATCGCTGATTAGCTCCAAGAGGCTAGCTATTTGACACACGAACCTGCGTCCATTACAAACCTTCGAACAGGGGAGGTAAGCCGCTTCACCATGCTAGTCAGACATCTGCAGACATGTTTCAGACGGTCAGTAGCGTAACCTGCGGGTCTGACTACGCTGCATTGATAAAGGGCAACAACCCTGAAACATGTCTGCAGATGTCTGACTAGCAAGGTGAAGCGGCTGACCTCCTTGTTCGAAGGTTTGTAATGGACGCAGGTTCGTTGTGTCAAATAGCTAGCTAGAGGCGATGGCCTCTTGGAGCTAATCAGCGACAGCTTTAGTCTTATATTTATAGACTACCATATTAGTATGGCGATAACTATTAATATATATATATATATATATATACTATACATATTTTATAATATTTTTTATATATATCTATATACATGCCTCTGTGTGTGTGTGTGTGTTCGTGCGTGTGCGTGTTGTCTGTAGATAGATACATACACAGACTGACTGATTGATTGATTGATTGATTCATAGGTAGATTTCTTGTATTTTTATTGTACGTTGGATTTCTTCAATCAAGCGATCTGATTGCTCCGATATTGAAATTGTGGGCAACTGGCTGCACATAACACACAGAACTGTATCCTTAACGCAAATCGTCGTTTAATTTGACGTTACATTCACAATTTACATTCATTTACAAAGTTTGGGACAAAATTCCTGTTAAAAGACACTTGCTCAAGATACCTCAGATAAGATCGATCCCGAATACTCTTGATTGCAATGCGTGTATGATAGCGAGGCAGCTATGGTGTATCCAAAAATACTTAGATATTAATGTTTAAATAGCGGTGAGTTTATACACACACATATACACACAGATTAGATAGACAGAGACAGAGTGAGAGATAGAAGGAAAGAAAAAGAGTGATAGGTGTAGATATATGTTGATATATATATATTTATTTATTTATTTATATATATATACACACATATATATGTATATATGAATATGTATGTATATATATTAAGTATATATATGCATATACATAAACATTTATACATATATGCATATATGCATAAACATAAGCAAATGTATTGACAGATGCATGCATATGTATATATCTATATCTATATATATATATATATGAGAGAGAAAGAGAGTTTTATACAAGTATATATATATATATATAATATATATATATACATACATACATTGAGAGACAGCTTTATATAAGTATGTATGTATATATATAATATATATATATATATATATATAGTGTGTGTGTGTGTGTGTGTGTGTGTGTGTGTGTGTTTGTGTGTGCATGTGTATGTATATAGGTATACGGGGAGACAGATAGAGATGTTTATGACAGTGTTCATGTATTTCTTCGTGTACGTGGGAGTGTGCGGAGGTGCGCGTCAGTTTGTTTTTACGTGTATACATAAAAAGTGTATGCGATGCGACTACATCTGTGCGCATGTGAGAACACTTCTGCTTGTATGTTTCATATGTACGGCTCTGTATGTGTGGAGAGTGCAATCAAAACGAAGAAATAGGAACACAAGGCAGTTTAGGAAACGAAAAGAAGCTTTTGATATCGTTTCATAAAAAGTAACTTTAGCAAAACAACAAAGAGTATTCGTTTTCTATCGCAAAAGGCTTTAAAAAAACAGAAACAAGAAGATTTTTATTCTCTTAAATCTTACCAATTCTCAGCAGTCGTTTTACGATTCAATATAATATGTATTACCTATGGTCTTAAAAGTAATAACATTATATTTCCAGGTGGGAGGGCGGATATATCTCAATAATATATTTTCCAAATCAGGTGTACAGATGTATGTACATATATATGTATGTTTGTATGTATGTATACATGTATATATATATATGTATATATATATATGTATGTTTGTATGTATACATGTATATATATATATATATATATGCATGTATGAATGTATGTATGTATGTATGTATGTATGTATGTATGTATGTGTGTGTGTGTGTGTATGTGTGTATTCAGAGGTGTCGTTCTAAAAGCAATTCTCTTTTTCTATTATCATATGAAAAAAAATTGTTATTTAAAAGGGAATATCACAATGTCCCTTTGATACGGCACTCACCAAGGCATATATATATATATATATATATATATATATATATATATATATATATATATATATATGTGTGTGTGTGTGTGTGTAGTGTGGTGTGTACGTATGTATATGTATATGTGCGTGTATGTATAATATATATAAGTATATGTATAAATAAATATATATAGAAAGAGAAAGAAAGATATAGATAATACACACACATATATATTTATATGTGTATATATATATATGTATCTATGTATGCATGTATGTATTCACATTTGCGTACATAAATACACACTGACATTTTGCTCACACAGATATATATGCCTATAGACACATTCATAAACCGTCACACCGCCACAAACATATAAATATGTAAATATACACGAAACTTTATTTAGATGACACATACTTGCATATAGGCAACATTTTTTTTATTCATATGCGCATAATTATATATACACACATATATATTTGCCTGTATATAATCATATATGTGTGTATGTATAATCGTATAACTATGTGTATGTGTAAATATATCTCTTTTACTCTTTTACTCTTTTACTTGTTTCAGTCATTTGACTGCGGCCATGCTGGAGCACCGCCTTTAGTCGAGCAAATCGACCCCGGGACTTATTCTTTTGTAAGCCCAGTACTTATTCTATCGGTCTCTTTTGCCGAACCGCTAAGTAACGCTATATATATAGCGGAGTAAACACATAAATGTGAAACAAGGTGGAAAAAAGAGTACTCAAATACCGGTGGTAGAGTAATATGCTTTATTTAAAGCAGCAGAAAATTCAACAAAACCTGTTACTCTGGGTTTCCCGTTGCCGTTCATCGGACAGTTTTTGCTAGCAAAAACTAGCAACTTCCGATGAACGGCAACGGGAAACTCAGAGTAACAGGTTTTGTTGAATTTTCTGCTGCTTTAAATAAAGTATATATATATATATATATACAGGTCTGTGTGTGTATATATATATATATATATATATCAGCAGTTGTATTACGTCCATTATTCATTTCATGGGTATGTGTATGTATGTATGTATGTATCTTCGTATCTATGTATATGGCAGTATGTATTCTTTGTATACACATATACTCTTTATTATCAATAGGAGCGAATCTCCATTTTCATCACTTTTATCATTAATATTAGTACAATTTAAGTGAGAGTAATTCGCAACGCGGGCTCAACGTGCTTTGATGACGTTTATTTGTATTTACCCTGAAGTCATTACAATTTCATACCTTTTTAAAATTCTTTTTGTCTCTCATTTTCTTTTGCTTGTAGTCGGTAGCAGCAGTACTAGTTATATACTTAGGGTTTCATCGAAAGGGTTGCCTCGCTTACCTTAGAATATGTAGTCTCTACTAAATTTTGAATTTATTAATATTTCGTAGAATCACAGGCACGGCGACTTACAAGCGGAGCAGTATGTATACTAACTTTGCGATGTCAGTTCAAATTACGCTGAACTGCACATTGTTTGTCATAGTTTAAAATAATATAGCAGTCACTACAGAGCTCGATATAATTAAGTACCCACGTCCTTCCAAAATTACGGTACTCGTGCCCAGATTTGAAACCGTTATTATTATTATTATTATTATTATTATTATTATTATTATTATTATTATTATTATTATATGCTTGACTTTTGCTTTGTATTTGCACAAGTTGACTCCAAGTCTTACCCAGAGACCTCAAGAGACACCAAGTTAGAAGTCCATGTTGGTGTTATGCCTAGGATGTCGTATATTTAGTTTTGTGCATAGTATTGTTCTAGTAAAATTTTAAGAAAACAAGAAAATTATGAGTTCGTTTAAAAATTTTACGTAGGATATGGCAGTTCCTATGAGCACTATCTTTTGAATTTCTGCCATTTTGGGGTTTCCTGGTATCTGAGCTAGGTAGCAATCAACCCCTTTTGCTATCATTTGTGTTCCCACCAGTTTTTATCATGGAGCAAGTTCAAGTTTTTGCAAATTACCCAGTGAATATACTGCGCTGCTCTATCATACCTGTTGAGATGCTCTGTAGGCGCAAGAAGACTACATATAGAGACAACATGATCAAAGGTTTTATTTTGTTGTCGGCAGAAATATGTTGGACAGCTGCCGTTCTTGTAGGTAGGCATTGATCTTGGACTGTTACGATAAACCCTTCTGTTTCTGATTTTAACCCAGAAGCCACAAACCATTCATGGGTAATGCCTTTGTCAATATCAACATTATTAGTTCTCATGGGGTATTTGCCATTGAGAGGTTTTTCTTGCTATTTATCAGTAAGAATATCTTAGGCAGCAGTTTTAGCACGGGTTTTCATACGCTTAGCTTTTTCTGTGCCTGTTTCTAGTATGTCTGATTCTGGAATTTGTTGTATTCGGAATTCACTTAGATATTTCTTTGCTTGTTTTGTTACTGAGTATGATGCTTTCTTGTTTTCATGTTTTGAGACAAGTTTTAACATCCGATTATTACCATTATCATTATTATTATTATTACCATTATTATTATTATTATTATTATTATTATTATTATTATATTATTATTATTATTATTATTAATGAGGTGGTGAGCTGGCAGAATGGTTAGCACTCCGGACAGAATGCTCGGTGGCATTCCTTTCACCACGTTTTGGGTTCTAATTCCGCTGAGGTCAATTTTGCCTTTCGACCTGTCAACGGTCGATAAAATAAGTTCCACTTTTACACAGGGGTCGATGTAAACATCCTACACCCTACCCCAAAATATCAGACATTGTGCCTGTAACAGGAAAGACTTTAATTCTTGTTGCTGTGGTTATTTATTCTTATAATTCTTAAATCACGTGTAGTAGTAGTAGTAATAGTAGTAGTAGTAGTAGTGTAGTAGTAGTAGTAGTAGTAGTAGTAGTAGTAGTAGAAGTAGTAGTAGTAGTAGTAGTAGTAGTAGTAGTGGCGGCAGCAGGAGAAGCATTATGTGTGCCGTAAATGGCGACTACCGTAAGAAGTTGAGATAGGATTTGTACTCCGCCTTCGTAAAACCCTCGTTGGCAACGGATATCCAAGCAGGCCCATGGGCTCGATGATTGTCGCCTGAAGGGTGCAAACGTGTCATCCGCTAGGGATAGGGAATCACCAACAAGTGGTTGATGCGGCGAATTGCTGTTACAATACACTCACCACCACACTACTACTACTACTACTATAATAATAATAATAATAATAATAATAATAATAATAATACTATTACTACTACCGCTGCTGCTCTTGCTGCTACTACTAATGCTGCTGCTACTGCTGCTACAACTACTAATACTGCTTTAGCTGCTACTACTACTGCTACGCCCACCACCTTTACTACCACTAATATCATTACTATTACCACTGCTTTTGCTGCTACTACTACTGCTACTACCACCATTACTACTACCACTAACGCTACTACTACTATCGCTACAACTACTACTAGTATATATGTATGTATATAATGGGGGTAGTAGTATTAGTAGTAGTAGTAGTAGTAGTAGTGGTGGTGGTGGTGGTGGTGGTGGTGAGTAGACGCAGAAAATTCGCCAGTAGATTTTGATCGCACTGCTCACAATTTAGAAGAGTGCAGATGGTTGCGGGTGAAAGGATACGAAGAAGAAAGCAAGCAAAAGAAATGGACAAACAATTAATACTATCAGTGTGTCCATCTATCTATCTATCTATCTATCTATCTATCTATCTATCTATCTATCTATATATATATATATAGATATATAATATATATTATATATATATGTAGGTTTGTATATACATTAATATATAATATATATAATATATATATATGTAGGTTTGTATATACATATAATATATATATATATATGTAGGTTTGTATATACATATATTATATATATATATAATATATGTATATATGTATATATATTTATGTATGTATTTTATATATATTATATATGTATGTATATATATATTATATATGTATGTATATATATTATATGTATATATATATATATATATATAATATATTTATGTATGTATATATATATTATATATATGTGTATATATATATATGTATATATATATATATGTATATGTATATAAATGTATAATTATATATAAGCCTATATAATATATATATATGTATGTATATATATATATATATTATATATATGTGCGTGTGCGTGTGCGTATGTACATCTTCAGTGACTGATGTGTGTGGGTAGATATATGGATGTAGATGTAAGGGCATACGAGAGAAAGCAAAAACGAAGTGAAAGATAGAGAAGTAATGAGATAGAAAGAGACAGAATGAGTAACGCAATAAGATAGATAGATGGATAGAGAGAGAGAGAGAAGAGAGAGAGAGAAAGGAAGAGAGTAAAGCAGAGCAGAGAGAGGGAGAGAGAGCAGAAATAGTGATAGTGAAAGAGAAAGAGTGAGGATACTTTGGGATTATTGATTTCAGGATAGGTGGGTCATAAGAAGACCTTAGCGGACGATAATTATCAATATACCTTAAATTCTTCCGACTTAGATGAAACAGTTATCAAAAATCATCCATTAATGGATTGCCTAAAGATGTGTACACCCAAAACTTCTAAAGTGAAATTGGTTTCCATTGTGTCATCTTAGATAGAGGCACAGCATGATAAGCTCTGCTAAAGGAGATATATTGGGCCATTCTAAAGACTCTATTCGCAATTTAAAGACGATTTTAGCAAAGGATTTCATTACCGGCTTCTGTCCACATACAAAGACGTTTAACTGTATTAAAAAGAAGAAGTTACATAGAAAATGTATATAAAATCGACAATGGTGGAGGAAACACGGAGCGAAATATCTTTACAGTAGATGCCAATGTTATCAGTTATATTTACTATCCCTGAATGATTAAAGAAATGAACAGCCCTGACGTAAAACCGACATTCACACGCACATATGTACACGTGTATGTGTGTGTATATGTTAGTGTGTATGGGTGAGTGTGCAGGTGCGTGCGCTCGTGTGATTTTTAGCATATATGTGTATATTCATATGTATGTATGTGTATGTGTATACACACACGCACACACACACACATATATATATATTCCCATACGTTCACACATATTCATGCCTGTGTGAATATATATGTATGTATATGTATGTGTGTGTGATGTGTGTACCCTTATACATATACATACATAATCATAAACACACATGCGCGCAGACACACAGATATACATGTATATGTATATTATATATATATATTATATATACATATGTATTTGTATATATAGTATATATGTAATATGTACATGTGTGTGTGTGTGTATTTATATATATATATATATATTATATATATTAATATATATATTACTATATATATAATATATAAATAGGTAGGTGGATAGATAGAATAGATAGAATGATAGATAGATAGATAGATAGATAGATATGCATATGTATATATGTGTGTATAAATTTATCGGATAGTACATTCTTATATAATGCAGACATGACCAAGCTTTGCACGAGCTTACTTCGCCACTTTAGGTTCCCATTTCGGTCACACTGCGTTATTTCTTGAGCAAGTGTATTTTCTCTTGACACTAGGTTGCCTCAAAATGAAGCCTATAATAGTCGCCTTAACTGTAATTTTTAATTCACTATATATATATATTCGTGGGGCTCATAATTGTGAGGTAGTGAGCTCGATTCGCGGTCCGGGCTGTGTGTTGAGTTCTTGAGCAAGGCACTTTACTTCACGTTGCTCCAGTTCAGTCAGTTGTAGAAATGACTTGAGACGTTACTGGAGACAAGCTGTATCAGCCTTTGCCTTTCTTTTTGATAACATTGTTGGTGAGGAGAGGGAAGACTGATAGGCATGCGCGACTGCTGGTCTCCTATATAAACAACCTTGCCCAGGCTTGTGACTCGGAGGCGAACTTTCCAAGTACCATCCTATGGTCATTCACGACCAAAGAGGGTTTTTACCTTTTCCACTTTTACATAGACAGACAGACAGATATTTACACATGTATATCTATATAAGCACACACACACACACGCACACACACACACACACACACACACACACACTCACACACACACACATACACATATGCATACACTTTGGATATGTAACACGGTGTCTAAACTGCAATCTTCAGAAATTTGGCTTCTCAAAATCAGAAAGGAGAAAGTTAATTCGAAGACTACAAATCCGATCCATCACCCGTACTGTAAAAATCTGTAAGCCTTTGCAGAAGTTTAGCATTTAAATATATATGAGCATGTCTAGATATGCAATTATATGCATGAGAATACATACTTAAAACATACAAATCTGCACATATACATACATACATACATACATGCATACATACATACATACAAATACATACATACATACATACATACATACATACTACATACAAACAAAGAGAAATACCCTGTTGTTGATGTTGAAATTCTATTGAAGGAGCCTTGGATCTATATTAGGAACCGGTTCTTTTTCTATTGGCAAGAAATCTTGAAATAAACTGAATAATGACATATATACATTGGATTATCACTGATGTGCATATTCTCGTTAATGACGAAATAATTTGAGATTATGATTATTGGTCTCAAATATTAGCATGAGGCCAGCAATTTTGATGGCGGGAGACACGTAAAATACATCAACCCCAATACTTATCTGGTACTTAGTTTATCGATGCCGAAAGAATGAATTTCAACTCAGAACGTAAACACCGTTAAGTATTTTAGCCGGCCACCTAACAATTCAACCAGCGCGCCGCACTTTTCCTGATTATAATTATTAAACGATATATTATTACTAGTATTAGTATTATAAGCTTTCGTACTCTTTACTTCTCCACTATCTAAAAATTAAGGAGAGTAGAAATGTATTGGGTTGTCCGGAAAGTTCGTGCAGATTTATAGTAGCTTACGTTTCGACTTATTTTAGAACATGGTTGAGTCCATAAAATAGGATTTGACTACACTTCCATTTAGAGCACAGTTTAATCTATGAAAGAAGGTTTATGTTCCTATAAACTGTGTTAATTCTGTAACCCTTTAAAATGGAAGATAAGAAAGTTCATTTTTGGCACTTGATGATTTGGGAAGCAGACAAAAATTCCTGTAGCTCGGCTGGGATGTGTTACCCCACCCTCCATATTCACCAGATATTGCTCCTTCAGATTTACTCTTATTCAGGTCTCTGTAGAATAGTGTTAATGGTAAAAATTAAAACTTTAAATTCCTTGGATGACGTAAAAAGACACTTTGATGAATTCTTTGCCATAAAACCACCTCAATTCTGGGAAGAGGGTATTTTCAAGTTAAGGGAAAGATGGAGACGCAGTGTGCAACAAAATGGTTGATATTTGGTTGATTAAAAATGTAATGGCAAATATTTATTGACGTTTATCTTTCTTTTAAAAATCGGCACGAACTTTCCGGACAACCCAATATCTACAATAAAAGAAGTACATACACAATAACCATCAAAATTATATAAACTTTTACTTAGAGAACAGCCATGTTTAATTGATATCAGCGTTGAGGTGCATGTTCTAAGAAGTATCTGCACCCATTAGCTGCATATGAATATTGTTTCAACATGTTTTTACATCCAACATGTTCGTTAACCACATACTCTAGAACATTTAAATGTCATTTATAAAGTTTGTTATCATGAAACGCTGGAACTAGTGACATGATCTCGGATCATCGAAATGGTATTTTCATATATAGCTTCGTACACACGTTTACATCCATACAAACATACATACTCGTAGATATGCATGTATGAATGTATGTGTATATGCTTGCAAACATATGTTTGTATGCATATGTATGTATATACATATATGTATGTGTGTGAGTGTGTGTATGTGAGCGTATATATATATATATAATATATATATATATTATATATTATTACACAAAGATGTATACCTATATATGTATATAATGTATATATATATATTTTGTTTGTCTGTAAATATATTTATATATATAATATATATGTGTGTGTGTGTGTGTACATAAATATATTTACATATATATATGCATATGTATCTATATCTATCTATCTACCTATCCATCTATACATATATATATAATATACATATATATATACATATATATATGTATGTATGTATGTATGTATGTATGTATGTATGTATGTATGTATGTATGTATGTATTAATTTATCTACAAATGCTGCGTAACGTTTGAAACACAAATGTCTGAAACATGTGACAACGATGCCTATTCTTACTCCATCAGTGATGTAAAGGATGTCTGTTGAACCGGAAATGATATGTGTTAAAACGGAAATTGAAACTCAGTCGGTGACTTTTTCTCTCTCCCTTTCACTTGTTCTAATTTTTTTTATTCTGGATTTGCAATAATAGGCGCTAATATGTGGCAATCAAACACTCCCATATAATCATATGTACATAGGTGACAAGTTCATATAAATATATATGATAATTATCATATATATATATATATATATATATATATATATATATATATATATCTACGTATACATATATGTAAATGCTTCTTTATGTATGTATGCATGCATGTATGGTGTGTGTGCGTGTGTTGTGTGTGTGTGGCTATTTGATTGAGGGGTTGAAATCGCAGACACATGGTTTCGGGTGTTAGGTATTATCTCGGTAGGCAGGAGCATAATGGTAGCGCCTCGCTTTTGAAGATACATGCATATATATATATATATATGTATACATATGTACGTATTTATGTATTACATACGTAGATGCACATACATATACATCATAGGATGAACTAAAGTGCATAGATACATAACCATGTCACGTCATACATGAAATACATGTATACATATAGAATTTTTTTCATACATGTAGTAGGCTGTACAAACTCCCAAATTCACACTCAGAAATTTGAGTATACACACACATATACGTATGCATGTATGTATGTATGTATGTATGTATGTATGTATGTATGCATGTATGTATGTATGTATGTATGTATGTATGTATGTATGCATAATTAAGAAGTGAGCGGTGAATAATATTTGTAACTTATAATTGCGGCTGTTTCATAAACCATACTCAGTAACGTCATTGTCATTCATTATAATTCGCATACTAATTTAATACATTGTACAGTCGTTTATCTTTTTATAGTTACGCATATAATGGTATGGTCAATAATGAACAGAAACTACTCCTCAGGACATCTTATTGGCATATAGTATTCTTACTCTGAGTACTGCTTGATTCAATTTATAAATATATATATATTTTTTTTTTTCCTAGTTTCAGCTCAGAGCTGCGGCCATGCTGATGCACCGCCGTCTTGTGCTACACTTTTATTACGACGAACCTCGTCTAATATGTGGCACTTGGTGAAAAATGGAGTTTGATATAGCTACTCTCATTTGCACCTCCTGCCGTGAGGTAGG
The DNA here is from genome assembly GCF_006345805.1 of Octopus sinensis. Classification (NCBI taxonomy): domain Eukaryota; kingdom Metazoa; phylum Mollusca; class Cephalopoda; order Octopoda; family Octopodidae; genus Octopus; species Octopus sinensis. Next base: position 79,001,063 of record NC_043005.1, on the reverse strand, counting down.
TTCATCTGGGACTCTTGACAGGAGGATGTCCAGTTTTGATTTAAAAACCGCTACATCCACTTTGTGCAAGTTCTTCAGACTCTTTGGGAGAATATTAAAAAGCTGTGGGCCCTTGAAACCCAGGCTGTTGCAGAAGCTGATCCTGAAGCGTGATGGCATTGCTGGGATCTTTGGCACTATGCAGTGTCGTCCCGTTCTAGCATTAGTGTAGCTTACAATGCCAAAATTTGGCACAATTCCTTCCAGGATCTTCCAGACATATATTACTGCATACCTCTCCCGTCTTCTCTCACGGGAGTAGAGTCTTAGCTGTTTCAACCTTTCCCAGTAGCTGAGCTGTTGCAAAGAGATGATCTTCTTTGTGAATCTTCTCTGGATTGATTCAAGGTCCGCTGTTAATTTTACACTGGTGGGTGACCATAGCTGTGAGCAGTAATCCAGGCGACTGAGGACGAATGTCCACCAGAGGACCATCATGGTTTCCTTATCTCTGGTTCTGAATGTTCTTAGGATCCACCCAGCCAGTCGTCTGCATTTTGTCGCCATCCTGGTAATGTGCACTTAGGATCCACCCAGCCAGTCGTCTGCATTTTGTCGCCATCCTGGTAATGTGCACTTGAAATTCCCTGTGGACCGGTGTATCCTGTAAGTTTAATATTCAGTTTTGGATGCTGGTAGCGCAGGTCCTGGAATTTTTCAGCATTAAACTGCATATTATTATCCTCAGCCCATCTGTTGATTGAGTCCAAATTCTGCTGCAAGTGTGCAACATCGCTGGGGTTCTGTATTTTCTGCGAGACTTTCGTATCGTCTGCATAGCTGGCCAGAGTGGCTATCCGGGCACTTGAAGGCATATCTAAGAGGGCCACTATAAAAAGCAGTGGTCCCAAGACAGTGCGCTGTGGAACACCGCTCACTATTTGTGTCTTCATAGAGGTGGCTCCATTAACCACCACTGCCTGACTCCTATCTTTCAGGAAGTCATGCAACCACACTCCAAGTTTTCCAGCTATGCCGAGGTCACGTAGTTTGTGGCATATCATACGATGATCCACCTTGTCAAAAGCTTTTGCAAAATCAAGGTAGATTACGTCCACATTTGATTTGTTGAGTAACTGCCTCAACACCCAGTCATAATGCTGTAAGAGCTCCTACCTGGTCGGAAACTATTCGTTCCATGACTTTGCTGATGTGTGAAGTCAGAGAGATAGGCCTATAGTTTTTGGCATCTGCTCTAATTCCCCCTTTATGTGTTGGGCATATTATTCTCTCCTTCAGCTTGCTTGGCAGTTTGCCATTCGCAAGAAAGCTCTGGAAGAGAATCTTGAGGGGTTTTGCCAGGGCATGCTTACACGCTTCGAGGAGGATGGCTGGGAAACTGTCTGGACCAGCAGCTGAGTTTGTGTCCACTTCATCTATGGCTAGTAGGATATCTTTTTCACTAATGTCAATACATTCTATTGTAACCGCCTCGCTGGTTATAGGTGAGGCGGCAAAGAAGTCCACTGGTTCGTTCACTTGTCTGTGTTCCAACGGGGTGGTAAAGACACTTTTGAACTGGTCATTCAGCATCTCACTGATCATAGTTGGACTGTCTGTGAGGGAGCCATAAAAAAAAACCTTACTCAAGAACACAACAAACAGTCCGGTTCGGAAGTTGAGCTCATTGCCTCATGTTTGTGAGCCCGACGCTCTAACCACTGAGCCATGAACCTTCATATACATATGTATATATGTATGTATGTATGTATGTATATATCAAAATAAGCAACAAGGATATCCAAGGTAGTATAGTACAATCGTTTCATGCTACTTCATTTTATTTAACAATGTAAGTATTACATCAGTTTTAAAATGTAAAGCAATCTTCAGCCACATATAAAATTTTTTTTATTAAATGGATAATGTACATTTTTATACATATTTCATTTGTCAATATTATAAAGAGGGTAGATATATAGACAGAGGGGTTAATGTTATATTTAAGCACATGGTAGTAGAAAGTCCTTCTCCATCTGTAGATTTTTTATCACTGAGTTCACTTTGTTATTTAGATTTATCAATGGGGAGGGGGTTTCTTTATTTGGTTCAATGGAGACAAACAAGAACTTTTTCTATTTATAGAAAGAAGAAGGGGTAGTCAAAGTCATAAATCCATCCCCATTTTGAGGAATTTACCTCAGGCATATTTGAATGTATTTTAGCTAAAGTTAGTAGGCTGAAGCTAGTGGGGTAGGGAGAATAGAGACTACTAATGCTCTAAATATTTCTAATGTTCTTTACCATTTAAGAGCCATAATTCTCTTTGCGAATTTTACATAAATATCCCTCAGATAGTTTTTTTCCAAAGGATTCTAATCTTATATAGGGATAGAAAATATAGAAATCATTTTGTATTTCTATAAATATATATATATATATATCAATTTCTATTTATATAGATTCATAGTTAGTTAGTAGTGATATATTTTATTAATGAGTTAAATTAAAAGAATATACTAGACTGCTTGGGGCATGTATTTTAGGTTATCTGACAAAGAATGTTGCCCAAGGAGCTGCCTTCCAAGTCTTATGATGTTATCAGCCTCATGTATGCAAAGTTGGTCAAGGGATGCACTTCGACACTTGGTAGTTAAAAGATGTTGCCGAAGGGATATGATGCGACATTCAAAGGCATTTTGGATCGATGTTAAACCTCTACCGCCTTCTTATCGTTTTAGGCAGAGTTGGTCTACGTCACTGTTTATATGGAAATTATGTATGCATGTTAGTATTTTTCGGGTTTTTCGATCAATGACTCGGATCTCATCAAGCGTACAGCCAGCAGCCCAAATGTTGCTATGAGTCCTGGCACTGCAAACACATTGTGGGTCTCTGTTTTATTGAATACGGAGAGTTCTGAGGTCCAAATGTTCTTTTTTCGGCTGTAACATTCTTCAGTGACAGATGTATTGCTATATGTACTATCGTCAGATATATTTTCATCCACCCCTAGATACCTGTATCATTCCTCGTCAGATATAGGAGAAACAGTCAATGCATTAATGGAGATGTTGCTAGTCTGGTTTACAGTTTTCCCCCTTTTCACAATTATATAGCAACATTTATCCTGACCAAACTCCATCTCATGTATATCCTTTGCATCTCATGTATATCCTTTGCATAAAGTTTCAACTCATCCACAAAGAAACAGTATGTAATTTTGATATTTCTACTCCCTTGTGAACCAGACAGATATTCTTCAGACTTCCTTAACATAAATGACTAGGGGTTTACAGAAAGCATAAACAGAGGCTATCCCCTTGGAATAGGTCCTTGCGGTACTGTATTTTATCAGTGATAATACAGTCACACTTTTATTTAATTTCAAGGTGGTGGCCCACGATGAAATCAAGTTAGCTATGGCTTTGACTATGCACACTGGAACTTTAGCAAGTTGAAGGGCCGTTAGCACCCATGAGTGGGTAACAGAGTCAAAGGCTTTTTTGTAGTCTAGCCACATTGAAAATAAGTTCCTCTTATGCTCTCGCACCTTTGACATCTCACTTTCGTTGATTAACTATTGCTCGGCACATCCCCAGACTCCCTTCTTCGCGGACGTTAGTTCTGCTATGATGTTGTTATTGGTTTCACAATGGTTCTGGCGGAACACGTTTAAGCATTAAGTTCTAGCATGTAATTGGCCAGTAGTTTTTGCCATGTGCATGGTTCTGAATTTGGGGATCACTATTGTCTCTGCTAGAACTACTCTAGTGTTCTATGCTACTGTTCCTATTAAGAGCTTGCTGGTACAAATTGATAAGACATAGTCGGTAGAAAGTTAGCTTCTTGTACCAATATACAACAATCAAGTCTTTTCCAGGTGATTTTCCATCCTAGATTTTCTGGATCACAGCTGCAAGAGTTTCACCATCAATGTTGTATGTCTTGGGTGAATGCAGGAGCAATACCTTCTTCGGTTTTCTTCTAGCCACATAGTATCTTGGTTAATCTCCTATTCACTCCAGACTTTCCTCCTCTCATGACTCTGTGTACTTTTTACTGCTGCCTGGTTTCTGGTTGTTGTTCTTCTCTTGGTTAATCTCTTCTGATGTCAGAGTTTTTCACTGACAGCTTTTAACTCCTGCTTGAGGATAATCTGTTAGCAAGTACGTGTCCTCTTGTTGCAGTCTCTAAACATCATTTCTATCTCCTTCACTTTCTATTGGAGGGACCTATATTGATTTGCTTGCTTGCACTCAGGAAGCATCATTACACGACTGATGGTCTTCCATAAACCAGTTATCTTTTTCTCTGTCTTCAAAACCCATGATGGTACTTTTTTTGTTGTTTCGATTTCGTTTACTTTTTGAATGCCATTCATGTACTGTTTTACAATAGTAGCCAGAGCATATAGACAGGCGTTAATCTGCCAGCATGTGGGTTCATCACACTGCTGTAGATACTCATCACCAATTTCGTTAACAGTTTTAAATACCGTATCTAATGTTTTTTCCTTACTTTGGCAGAGAATACTCTCTCTTCGAATGAGCACTTCAAAGCCAAAATAATAGTTTATCAGAAAATTTTAGTAAAACCACATTTCACCGGCATATAATCCTGACTGCCACTACTGCTACCTCAGTAGTTGCAGGTGTGCCTGCTACTTACCATAATTGTTGTTGGGGGATAGTTGTCAGGTACTTGAGCCAGTAATGTAGTTTGGCTGGCAGGTGCTATAGAATCTACTGGGATGTCGGCTAGCTACGAAACCACGTGATGGGCTTCGCTTTTTTATAGAGTTGGGAAGAAGGTTAATTTTCGATTTTTTAGCAAAGTTACAGTTCTTAACCTTCTTCTTATGTTCTACAAATGTTCCTTGTTGGTGTAGTTGGTTCGCTGTAAAATTATTTAATTCTGGATGCAGATCGTCCCAATATGATTTCAATCGATTCATATAGCCAACAGCGGTGTTTTGTTTCGCTTCATTGTAGCACTTAAATAGATCAGTATTCAATTCATAACTCCAAGAGAAACGAGTTTTGTAATAACGGTTTCTTATATAACTAAAGTTAGAAAGAATTTGTTTACCTGTTGAGCTGTTGTTTTCCTGCTGTTCCTCGACTGCGCTGTTGTTGATGCTGTGTCGTATGTATGTAGGTATGTATGCATGTATACATTTGTAGTATAATATCTCGTGGCTATCACAGAAAGCTCCACTGGCAAACTCGGCTATTAGACCACAATCTAATGCAGAGGAGTATACTGCAGAGCTCCATTAAGCTAAAAACTAGGATATATGATTGACGAAACCATTTCATTAGGGGAATATGTATTCTGCAATTACTCCACTTACTGCGTTAATTTAGCGGAATTTGCCACAAATTATTTTTCAAAACTTATAGAAACAAGGGAACTCTCAGCCAAGGAATAGTATAAATGTCTTGAATAAATAATTTTTATTTTCTACGTTGATATGTACTGGGTCGTCATTTCTTCGCTACTAGATTAGTATAACCTATGTAAATCTATGTGTATATATATATAGATATATATATAGATAGATAGATAGATAGATAGACAGACAGATAGATAGTTAGACAAACCGAGACATAGACACATACATACATACATTTATATATATATATATATATATATATATATATATATATATATATATATATACTATGTATGTATGTATGTGTAATATATATAATATTAATATATTCTATATATATATATTATATATACATATATACATATACATATATACATGTGTGAGTGTCTATGTATACGCAGATATGTACATATATACATATATATATATATATATATATACAAATACAGATATGTATATAATATGTATATATATATACATATATATATGTATATTATATATATATATATATATATTATATATATATATATATATATAATATATGTATAGATAATATATATATATTAATATATATATATAATATATATATATATATACACACACATATGGATGTTTGTATGTATTTGTATGTATTGCCATTTCTGCTTTCCTTTGTTCTGTGTTAGTAATTATTTGACGTAGCATAATTGTTATGTATAGTATTATAGTATTATATTCTACATTAGTAACTCTGTTACTTACACTACTGTGTTTTTTTAAAGAAATCGTACGATAAACATCGGATAATTTAATGTTCACGAAGCTTAATAAACTTAATTCCACTAATACATTGTAAGTTATTTCTTCTTCTGACAAGAAAAACATTTTTTTATTACAGCTTTTTTTTGAAAAAAATAAATGAAAAGAATACAAAAAGAAACGTTTTTTTTTTCGTTTTCGTTTGCGATAGAAAGGAAAATGCCAAAAAGAAAATGTAATATTAATAATAAAAGTGATAAAAATAAGAATAATACTAGAAACACATTATCCGTCATTGTTTGTCATCTCTTTCGCTTGGAGCTAATTAATTATTTTGGTGAATATATCTAAAGAAATAACTACATTGAATAAACCTTCTTTTACCAAGGGTTAGATATTTCGTTTCTTCCTACCAAACAGCAGCAACAATATGTAATGGAACGCAGAACACAATGTGAAAAAAATGAGAGGTATATATCACAGAATATATTTTTCGATAACTCTTCACAGAATGAAATAATAAAATCAGAAAGAGTATTCAAGTTTTTTTCCCCGAAGGGCCAACAGGTTTTTCTTTATTTTTCTCTTTCTATATTCTTTTCTTTACTTTTCTTCTTTCTTTTTACATTTAGTATTTCACAACATACATGTAAACTATTGTGCTATTTAAAAAAAAAAATTTTCTATCTATTTTCCTCTATTTTATCGCAAACTTGCACTGGATAAAATACACAATTTATCCATATGCCCTGAAGATATTCTGAGACGGCAACAATTGTCACCGAAACAAAAGGTATCATACATTCGTGATAATTCCCAGTTTTCTTCCATTTTACACTGCTTCTGTTCTACCTTTCTTTGTATATCAATACATATTTACACCTATTATATATTTATTATATACATATAATATATACATATATCTACATATTTTATGTGTATATATATATGTATATATATATATATGCACATATATATATAATATATATATATATATGCACATATATATATATATACAAATATATATATATATATATATTATATATATATATATACATACATACATACATACATACATACACATACATACATACATACATACATACATACATGTATGTATGTATGTATGTATGTATGTATGCATTATACATATATATTGATATCATATATACATATACATGTATGAAATCACATATTTGTGAATTAATGAAATATATAGGTACATACACACATACACATATGTATATACATATATATGTATATATCGCTATATAGATGCATATATATTTATATATACATATATATGTATGTATATACACGCACACACGTCTATTTATATCTATGTATATGTATGTATATACACACACGTGAATAATGTGGTAGTGTTTGTGCGTTTGTGCGGGTATAAAGAAATTGAATGGGAAGGATATGAGGACGTTATTTTTTCCTTATTTATCTAAATAATCTACTTACAAACTTTCTACTGTGCACATAAGTTAATATTGTGTACAAATCACACATATATGAAACATTTTCAATCCATTTTCGCAAATTCCTATAACATATTGGATAATGTAACTGAGCTGGTTTCAAAAGTGTCTTTAATTTCTTTGTTTTGTTTTTCTATCACGTTTTGTGGTTCTATCCAGCAACACATGGAGCGATACAACGGTTATCCATTTAAAGCAATATGAATAATAATAATAATAATAATAATAATAATAATAATAATAATAATAATAATAATAATGGTAATGATAATGATAATGATAATAATAATAATAATAATAATAATAATAATAATAATAATAAAGCCCTGATGCAGTACCAGGCAGTGGCTCTCATGGCTCCTGATATTAACTGACTGGAAGTGTTATCATGTACATTGTTTTGTCTTGGTATAAAAGATGGGCTACAGCAAATATTCTGCTCAATACCACAGATTTGCTTGTCAATTGTTTGACCTTAACCAGTTGAGCATGTCCCCGAGTGGCTGACAATATGTACATCTCTGATCACGAGCAGAAGTAGTGGGGGAGCATCATAGCCATGTGTTGAGAGGGATTCTTTGGGGTTTGAATAATTCACCTCTGGAAACATGGGTGGTTCTTTCAACATCCTTAAACCACCCTTATTCAGGGAACTTTTGAGTGTGATGGGTTACTCAACCTGAAGAAAATTCTAACTGGGCCCCACCTGCAAGGTCATGTGCTGTTTATCTTGATATGAGATCACCATGTCGCGCACATATGGTTGTGATGCATGTGCCTGGTGTACCCTTATCAGACGGGTAGTCATGATGGGTATATTGGGCTTCGTATATTTTACCTCAGTGTCACTTTAATGGCATGAACTGCTCTCTCACTCAATAATAATAATAATTGCCCTGATGCAGTACCAAGCAGTGGCTCTCATGGCTTCTGATCTTAACTGATTGGAAGTGTTATCATGTACATTGTTTTGTCTTGGTATAAAAGATGGGCTACAGCAAATATTCTGCTCAATACCACAGATTTGCTTGTCAGTTGTTTGACCTTAACCAGTTGAGCATGTCCCTTAGTAGCTGACGATATGTGCATCTCTGATCACGAGCAGAAGTAGCGGGGGAGCATCATAGCCATGTGTTGAGAGGGATTCTTTGGGGTTTGAATAATTCACCTCTGGAAACATGGGTGGTTCTTTCAACATCCTTAAACAACCCTTATTCATGAACCTTTTGAGCGGGATGGGCTACTCAACCTGAAGAAATTTCTAACTGGGCCCCACCTGCAAGGTCATGTGCGGTTTATTTTGATATGAGATCACCATGTCGCACACATATGGTTGTAATGCATGTGCCTGGTGTACCCTTATCAGACGGGTAGTCATGATGGGTATATTGGTCTTCGTATATTTTACCCCAGTGTCACTTTGATAGCATGAACTGCTCTCTCACTCAATAATAATAATAATAAAAATAATAATAGTAATAAGTGATGCAGTACCAGGCAGTGGCTCTCATGGCTTCTGATCGTAACTGATTAGAATTGTTATCATGTACATTGTTTTGTCTTGGTATAAAAGATGGGCTACAGCAAATATTCTGCTCCATACCACAGATTTGCTTGTCAGTTGTTTGACCCTAACCAGTTGAGCATGTCCCTTAGTGGCCGACGATATGTGCAACTCTGATCATAAGCAGAAGTAGTGGGGGAGCATCATAGCCATGTGTTGACAGGAACTCTTAGCGGTTTGGATAATTCACATTTGGAAACATGGGTGGTTCGTTCAACATCCTTAAACAACCCTTATTCCGGGACTTTTTTGGAGGGATGGGCTACTCGACCAGAAGAATATTCTAACTGGGCCTCACCTGCAAGTAGAAAGGATTATCATTATCATTATTATTATTGTTGTTGTTGTTGCTGTCGTCGTCATCATCAGCATCATCATCATCTTTAACATTATAATTATTATCTACTGTAATAATCATCTTGTGTCTTTCTCCCCTACAACATATGAATGAGAAAGGAAGTGGTGATAGCAAACTTGGTATTGGGATGATAGAAGTTCTATGGTTAAAAGAAAAATCAAATAGCGTTTCAACTCTGCGTGAGTATATGGGTCTATGTAAAAGAAGTCATGTGAATGTTTGTGCGTGTATGTGCGTTTGTGTGTGCAATGTAAATGGGTTTTCAACGTCGAAAAGACAAATCAAACGTCGCTTCAAATCTGTGAATGTGTGTGCTGTACAAGGGAAGTATTTGAATATTTGTATCTGTGATTATTTTGTACCTTATTTATGTATAAAATGCTACAATTAGCAGACATTTTTGTCGGCACAGAGCCAGCTAGTACTAAATCCTAAATACAGCCATGTTTGGGTTCTCCAGTACTACTTCAGCCCCATGGATAAAATAAATTAAAGTAATATATTCATAGATAAATGCATGCATGCATACGTACGTACATACATACATACATACATACATACATACATACATACATACATACATACATACATACATACATGATGGCTACCCCCTCGTTATCGAGTATGGTCATTGCACAAAGCTTAACTGTTATTAGTGCTGTGATCGAACGTGACTTTTATTTGCTTTTTAAGGCGACAGCCAGCCATTCAGTTGAGGCTCACAGCACCATCAACAATCATGAACAATGTTGTTATCGTGCAATGCCTGTGCAAGAACATTTTTTTAAGCGAGGAAAGGTTGTGCACTGAGTCAATCCCACTCACTAAGCAACAGCAGCCATAATCCGAAAAGAAGAACAAGTCAACATCATCGGTAACCACTGAGCCGCAGGTTTTATGTCGGAGTTATCCCAGTTACCTGAGTTACCTTCTCCTAGAAGGATGCCCTAACAAAGGCTAGGAGTCCTTCACTCCCAATGGTTTAACCGCGCGATCGGCTATTCAGTCTGATTATTTCTATGTCCCCGCCCATGATACAGCCTTAAGAAAAAAAATTACACATTTATTGGATGGCGGTTGACTCTCAAGAGTTTCTCCGCCCTTTGACGGGTTTTGTTTTTCATCCCGTAGGGTGTCCAATAAACACTCTCCTCACCAAGCATGCTTCGTGTGGTTGCCGGTTTAGTCGCCGACGGCCCGACCATGCAACAGGTTGTACTGGGTTACATGTTACCAGTGGCACTCGAAAGTGACCTGACATACATACATACATACATACATACATACATACATACATACATACATACTCTGGATAAACTGGGATTTTCAAAAAGAGAAATAAACAGGCTAATTTGTGCAATCTGTGAGCGTAACAGTAAAATATGCAAGACTTTCCTGATGTTCGAAATGTGAAATTGTCTGTGATATCTACATTCCAAAGATGGAACTTTGTATCTTTGTTGGAAACCGGCTCCCTCCTCAGTGGAAAATTGATAATAATTAAAGAAATAGAAGAGGCATACATACATACATACATGCATACATACATACATATATACATACATACATACATACATACATACATACATACATACATACATACATACATCTCCAAAGACATACGTACCCTTAACGTAGTTTCCTGTGAGATTCAACGTGACATAGGATGGGTCAATGCTACCTTTGTATCTTCTCATATCCATGGATACATTGGCTATAAATCCACTAATATTAGCGGCTCAAGAGTAAACTGGATAAACCAATTTGGATATGTAACACTATTTCTCTCCTGATAGATTGCGCAACAATGTGTCATTTCGTTACTATAATGTTCAACAGGATAGATTTATTCGTAACAAAAGGTTATAAGTTTGCTTGGAGCATTGTATATGTGACGTTGAAAGAGACAGAAGGACTTTTAGGACAGATAAAAGAACAACAGTATCAGCAAGAAAAAGAAAGATTATATTTAATTTTCGTTACCTCATCCTACAATCCATTTGCATTTTTTAGCCTTCTATCTCTTTCAACGTTACGTATTTATTACTGTTTTTTCACACGATGTTACACTGTTTGTATATGATTTATCTGTAATATGACTGTGTTATAGAACGTCTTTATAGACGACTTGCTTATAATTGTTCTAACAGAAGAGTGCTAGCAAAATAAATGTAACAAGGCGTAAAAGTTATGGATTTCAACTTTAGGAGCAAAGCATAAATAACAAAGACTGCGGCGCCAATTCCTTTGGGTAAAGAAGGATGGCTGTGAATGAAGAATCTTTTACTGCATAAGAATGGTCATGGTACTGCATCTAGATTTGTTTTGACTAAAACTCTCGCCCTTTCCTGCGGAATTTCTCTCCCAATCACCTCAGTGTATCAAGCTAAATTTCTTTATTGAAGGTCTGAGAACGTGGATCAAATACACGAAGTTCAACGCCCTTCCATTCAAAACTCACATCTTGCATCGCGTTAAGGTTTAAGACAGTTATGTTTTTATTCTAATCGCGGCGATATACTTTCTCATTCGACATCGCAGCCACATATATCTATGTTTGATTATCTATTTGATTTTTCCCAGTTTTCATTTTATCAGAATTCGGCGAATTTATCAGAATTCGACATGTCCTGACTATGCGTGACAGGTACTCACCTTGTTAATAAATTTTGCAGCAACATAATGAATCCCCAGTTCTTTTTGTTGTTTTTTTTTGTTTGTTTTGATTTTTGTTGTTTTTTTATTTCTTGCTTTGTTTTTGTTGTTTTTTTTTATTTTTTGTTGTTTTTTATTTCTTGTTTTGTTTTTATCATTGAAAATCATGTGGAATGAAATTTTAAAGACGCCTGATTCTTTAAGAATTTGATGGATATTGAAACGAACATTTTCAGGCACCACACCTCAATATGATCGTCACCCGTAATCGCAGAATGTCGTCAATGTTTTACATAGCTAGGGCAGCGAGCAGGTAGAATCTTTAGCCCGCCGGGCGCAATACTTAGCAGTATTTCGTCTGCCGTTGCGTTCTGAGTTTAAATTCTGCCGAGGTCGACTTTGCCTTTCATTCTTTCGGAGTCGATTAAATAAGTAACAGTTACGCACTGGGTGTCGATGTAATCGACGTAATCCCTTTGTGTGTTCTTGCTTGTCCCCTCTATGTTTAGCCCCTTATGGGCAACACATAAATAAGTATATTACATGGCTAAGGCAGCAAGCTGGCAGAAACGTTAGCACACCGGGCGAAATGCTTAGCAGTATTTCGTCGGCCGCTACGTTCTGAGTTCAAATTCTGCCAAGGTCGACTTTGCCTTTCATCCTTTCGAGGTCGATTAAATAAGTACCAGTTACGCACTGGGGTCGATATAATCGACTGTTCCCCTTCCCTAAAACTTCGGACCTTGTGCCTAGAGTAGAAAAGAATATTTTACACGGTTTTCGATCGCATTTTTACTCTATTTATAATGCTAGAAACCATCCGTGAAAATTAGCGAGGCTCTGTCACATCATTATAAAGGTTGCTTCTGCCGCTAATAGCTAACTGATCTTTTCTTTTACTTTTTGTCTTCTACTTGTTTCAGCCATTAGACTGTGGCCATGCTGGGACACCACCCTCAAGAATTTGTAGTCGAAAAATTCGACCCTGTACTTAATTCTTTAAGCTTGGTATATATATTTTATCGGTGTCTTTGCCGAACAGCTAAGTAACATGAACATAAATACAACACCGATGCGGTAGCGAGCAAAAGACAGTCACAAAGATACACACACATCTACGCGCGCACACACACACACACACACGCATAGATACGTATATAATAAAGAAATGTGGTTAGTAGCCAGGCGCAGGCGTGGCTATGTGGTAAGTGGCTTGCTTAACAACCACATGGTTCCGGGTTGAGTCCCATTGTGTGGCATCTTGGGCAAATGTCTTCTACTATAGCCTCGGGCCAACATAAGCCTTGTGAGTGGATTTAGTAGACGGAAACTGAAAGAATCCCGTCGTATATATATGTGTTTGTGTGTGTGTGTCTATGTACGTGTGTGTGCGTGCGTGTGTGTGTGTGTGAGTGTGTGTATGCTTGTGCGCCTGTGTTTGTCCCACCACCATCGGTTGACATCTGATGCTGGTGTGTTTACGTCCCTGTAACTTAGCGGATAGGCAAAGAGATCCACAGAATAAGTACTAGGTTACAAAGAATAAGTCCTGGGGTCGATTTGTTCGACTAAAGACGGTGCCCCAGCATGATTCAGACATTCAGTCGAATGTCTGAAAGAATTAAAAGAATAAAAGAATAAAAAATATATGTTTGTGTGTGTACGTGTGATATGTACGTATATTGAATAGAGTATAAAAAGGATGAATTATCTTGGTGAATACCTATTTCTTTACTACCCACAAGGGGTTGAACACAGAGGGGACAAACAAGGACAGACAAACAGATTAAGTCGATTACATCGACCGCAGTGTGTAACTGGTTCTTAATTTATCGACCCCGAAAGGATAAAAGGCAAAGTCGACCTCGGCTGAATTTGAACTCAGAACGTAATGGCAGACGAAATATGGCTACGCATTTCACCCGGTGTGCTAACGTTTCTGCCAGCTCGCCGCCTTATCTTGGTGAATACCGTACCATCTCACAAATTGTTATTGATACCGGGCATTCGCAACGGTCCAATTATACAATACTCAAGCTTAAAAGAGATACTTGTGCTGGTCAGCTTCACTCGTTGGTTAGTTCCGTGTTCCTATACAGAACTGGAAATATTCTGTAGAGTACATAATTGATAAAGAAGCGGAGAGTGGAGATTTATTCACGTACAAAACATTTTTATTAAAAAAATTTCTACAGCATATAGGCGTAGGAGTGGCTGTGTGGTAAGTAGCTTGCTTACCAGCCACATGGTTTCGGGTTCAGTTCCACAGCGTGGTAAATTAGCGGTTCGGCGAAAGAGCCCGATAGAATATGTACTAGGCTTACAAAGAATAAGTTCTGGGGTCGTTTCGCTCGACTAAAGGCGGTGCTCCAACATGGCCACAGTCAAATGACTGAAAGAAATAAAGAGTAAAAGAGAATATATAATACTGACCGACATATGTTTCGACTGTAGCGATTTCCCATTGTTCTGTATGCAATTACGCTCCCTTGTCGTTGCAATTTCATCATGAGTCGTCACTCTCGACGTTTTCAAAGTGAACTGATTCAAACATGCGTCCTGCGTTGGTAGCCAGTTGAAGGTGATAGCATTACCTTTTTAAATTGAATTGAATCCTGGTCCTAGAATCACCTCTACTGGTAATTACAGTTAAGGCTTGGTTTAAGATATTGATCAACTAATTGTAGCAGTTTTGTTTACATTTTTTTATGGGGTACATTATTTACACAAACACTACAACTACTACTAATAATAACAATATCATTATTTGAGGGTATAAACCCAAAATAAGTAAAATCCATCTGAATTAATCACGTATCCAAGTTTCCCAATGAGAATGTTAAACTAGTCGACCTTATTAATTGTAGCCCCAGTTAGCCTGAGCAGTAAACCTGCATTAAAAGGATTTCTAGCCTTGGCAATCCCCCAAAATTTTAATGCATTGTATACCTAAGATTTCATTATCCAACATGTCGTTTGTTTTTAAAGTTATCGTTGTATGATATAAATCAGTGGCCCTCAACGGGGTTCTATAAAACTTTTAGGGGTCTGTATAAGATTTTGTTGTTAGAATTTATCTGCAATAAATTGTTTATACTTCTACAATGCATCGAATGGTTATGATGGCTCATCTTGGCTGAAGAGGAATTGAAGTGATCCGTAATTAGAAAATTAATGGTTGGTAAGCACTAATATATATACTGATATAAATAAATATATGGTAGTTATTTCTAGTAGTTGGCATTTTCACTCAGTCCACCTCATTGGCTGGACATATAAACGGGGCTGTTCCCTCTGCTACTGCAGCTACTGTGGTTGTTTGTGTTGTTATTGTTGTTGTTGTTGTTGTTGTTGTTGTTATGCTGTTGTTTCGTAATCTCTAACAAAAGGGAATTCAAGAAATTTTTTATTCGAACTTGCAGAACCGCTAAATAAGAAGGACATTAATACACCAACACCAGTTGACAAGCGGTGGTGGGAGACAAACATATGCACAAAGACACACACAACTCGCACACAACTCACACACACACACACTCGCACACACAAGGGCATATTACGACGAGGTTGTTCTAACAACCCCGAAGGAAGTATTAGAAGACACCAGCTTGAGGTGCCATGCAGTGACATGGACCCGGAACCATGTGGTTGTGAAACAAGCTTCGTAACACACAGCCATTCCTGCTCTTATATATATATATATATATATATATAATATATATATATATATACATATATATACATATATATATACAATATATATATATATAAATAAGGTGTACCGTTGGCGATTTTTTTTCCTCTGTCTTCCCTTCTCTGGATCTTTCCTTCTCCTATGTTTCCGACGAAGAGCTCCGCTCGAAACGTTAAACCCTCCTTCTTCCCTTCCTTCCTGAGCGTCCAATAATACTATATTTGTTCCTCGTCCTCCCGTTGTTGTGTTTTTTTGTGCTTTCATGTTTGGATTAACTATATATAAATATATATATATATATATATATATATATATATATATATATATATATATACAAATATATATATATATATAGATATATATATATATATATATATATAATATATATATACATAATATATACATATATATATATATATATAAATAAGGTGTACCGTTGGCGATTTTTTTTCCTCTGTCTTCCCTTCTCTGGTTCTTTCCTTCTCCTATGTTTCCGACGAAGAGCTCCGCTCGAAACGTTAAACCCTCCTTCTTCCCTTCCTTCCTGAGCGTCCAATAATACTATATTTGATCCTCGTCCTCCCGTTGTTGTGTTTTTTTGTGCTTTCATGTTTGGACTAACTATATATAAATATATATATATATATATATATATATATATATATATATATATACAAATATATATATATATATTATATATATATATACATATGTGTGTGAGGGGTGTATACTTTTATTCCTTTCTTTTATTCTTTGATTTGTCTCAATGATTTGACTGTGGCCATGCTGGAGCACCGCCTTTAGTCGAACAAATCGACTCCAGGACTTATTCTCTGTAATACCAGTATATATTGTATCGGTCTTTTTTGCCGAGTAGCTAATTTACATGGACGTAAATACACCAGCATCGGTTGTCAAACGATGGTTGGGGAACAAACACAGACACACACGCACACACACACACACATGCATATACTCACACACGCACACACACACATATATGTATATATATATATATATATATATATATATATATACGACAGGCTTCTTTCACTTTCCGTCTACCAAAACCACTCACAAGGCTTTGGTCGAGCCGAGGCTATAGTAAAAGACACTTGCCCAAGGTGCCATATATATATATGCAGTAGTTCTCCTCGTGTGCTATGTACGTTTAAGCGACATGGTTCATTAAGCACCTAAACGTATTTTACAGTGCGCTACTGCGCTTGAGTGGCAACAGAATGAGCGCGCACGACACCTGGATTAACTAATAAACCTTACATTCCCAGTCCACTTGAACGTCGTCTGTAATGCAAATGAAACAAATTTAATTTTGCTACACAGCTCTGTGAATATTTCTGATTCTACTTCAGCAGGAAAGCAATTACTATCACGTGATATCATTTAATTCCACCGACACATGCTTTCATATTGTTTTTACGTTATCCTAAAATAATCAGTAACTAAGTTCTTTGTAGTTGCTGTTGTTGTTGTTGTTGTTGTTGTTGCAGTTGTTGTTGTTGTTGCTGTTTGTTGCTTTTTGTCGTAATTACAAGGGAAAATATTTTTTTTAAATGCTTAAAATGTTAAGAAATAGAATCTCCAGCTCAGTCATCCACAAAATAACTTTAAATGTCTAAATGCGTACTCGAAGAGATATTAATGAAGGCTAGTGAGTGTAAATACATACATGCATACATATATATACATATATACATATAAATATATATATATATATATATATATATATACATACATACATATATATATATATATATATATATATATATATATATAATATATATATAACGTATATATATATATGTGTTTGTGTGAGTGTGTCTGTGTGCGTATTATGTATACATTGTATGCATGTATGTATGAATCTATGTGCATATATATTGGTTACATTTTAAAAGTATGGCTGGAGGATGTTCTATACGTCGATGGAAGAAACTTATTTTAGAAGTAAATTGCTGGAGATGAAAAAGAAAATACAGAGAAGGCGAGAAGGTTGGACTAAACAGAAAAGAGTAAAGAATTTAAAAGAAAGAATACAGCATAAAAGACGATAAATTGCTGAAAACTGTATCGATCTCAAAACAGGAAAAAAGTATTTAAAGCCTAATGAAATCAATAAATTGAATCATAATTCGTAGTAAAATATAGAAATAGAAACAAAATGGAGAAAAAAAAAGAAAATATAATAGAAAAAAAAACGGAATAAAACAGAATAAAACAACTTTTGATTTACATTCAAAAATGAAAGTGAATGTAGAATGAAAGGTAGACGAAAGCAGACAGAAAAGGTGAGAGAGAGAATAGAGGAAAGAGAAACATGAGAGAGAGAGAGAGAGACAAGCAGAGAGAAAGAGAGAGAGAGAGAGCAGTAAGGGGAAAGAGAGAAGTGAAATTTTAAAACCTGGAAGGAGATAATAATTATCAGGAAATTAAACTATCCGAAGTGAATACTTCACAAAGATAGGAGCTGATAAATGGCATAATTAATAAAACAAGGAGAAAATTGAATCTATTGTTAGATAGAATAATTTAATTAAGGATGAGTCAAAGACGACTAATGTTTATAATCAATAAACTTTGTTATTTGCCTCTGATATTGCTGCTGCTGCCATGGCTGCTACTACTGCTACTATTATTGTTATCATTATTATTATTATTATTATTGTTATTATTATTATTATTATTATTATTATTATTATTATTATTTTTATTATTATTATTATTATTTTTATTATTATGTTTATTATTATTTATAAGGGTGGGGAGGAGGGTGAATTTCGCGTTTTTGCATTGTGTTTATATTTGAATCCAAATTCGGTAAAACGATGAATTATAATAATTCTGTGTTTCTGTCGTGAACATGTGTAGTTAGAACCAAATCAAAAAAATAATAATAATAATAATGATAAATAAAGAAAACAAAACAAAATAAAAGAAAGACAGCAGAACAGAAAAAATAGAATGAGAAGAGAGAGAAAAAAAGATAGGACAAAACGAATTAATAGCTACAAAAACAAGACGAACAACAATAATTATAACTAACAAATATCACAATTTGGTAAAATGCATTAATAATAATAATAATAATA
The DNA here is from genome assembly GCF_006345805.1 of Octopus sinensis. Taxonomy (NCBI): domain Eukaryota; kingdom Metazoa; phylum Mollusca; class Cephalopoda; order Octopoda; family Octopodidae; genus Octopus; species Octopus sinensis. Next base: position 78,982,077 of record NC_043005.1, on the reverse strand, counting down.
ATAATGATAATAATAATAATATAATAATAATAATAATAATAATAATAATACTAATAAAAAACATGAAGTATCTAAAGATTATGCATTTCAAATGCTGAAATGCCGAATAAAATATACAATAAATAAAAAGAATTTAAATAAAATTTTTAATATTTTTCCAGGTTTACTGCAATGTTTTTCTTTCATTGAATTTTTTTTTTCAAGTTTTTTTTTTTGTATTTTGTTCCTTGTTTACAATTTAGAAAACATTCTTTGAGATAATAAAATGCAAACAGAGAATTGGAAATTCTATAAATATGTTACTATGTTTAATATTGTCCCATTCTGGTTTCTTTAAAAATAATCTAACTGATTATTATCTTGATCTGTAATATTATTATCATTATTATTATTATTATTATTATTATATATTATTATTATTATTATTGTTGTTGTTGTTGTTGTTGTTATTATTATTAATATTATTATTACTATTACTATTACTATTATTACTATTATAATTACTATTACTATTACTATCATTATTATTATTATTATTATTATTAATATTATAAACATCATCATCATTATTATTATTATTATTATTATTATTATTATTATTATTATTATTATTATTAATTTGATTATTATTATTACTTTTATTATAATTATGGCGAGCTGGTAGAATCGCTAGCACGCCGGGCGATATGTTTAACGGTATTTCGCGTGCATGCCTCTACGTTCTGAGTTCAAATTCTGCCGAGGTCGACTTTGCCTTTAATCCTTTTTATCGAGCTCGATGAAATAAGTACCACTGGGGTTGGTGTAATCGACTAATCCCCTCCTCACAAATTTCTGACCTTCTTCCTATAGTAGAAAAAATAATAATTATTATTAGTAGTAGTAGTAGCAGTAGTAGTAAGTCGGCGAGGTGGCAGGATAGTTAGGACATCGGACGAAATGCTTAGCGGCATTTCGTCCGTCTTTACGTTCTACCTTCAAATCCCGCCGAGGTCGGCTTTGCCTTTCATCCATTCGGGGTCAATAAATTAAGTACCAGTCAAGTACTGAGGTCGATGTAATTGACTATCCTTCCCTAAAATTTCAGGCCTTGTATCTATTATTATAGATAGGATTATTATCATTATTATTTCTCTTTATCACAGGTTTCTTGGAGCTCCTGGAATCTTGCATGCGTACCGGGTTTACTACTTGCTGCCTTCAATATCATGCTATATATTCTTTTCAGCTATCTCGTACTTCCCTGATTATTCTGGCTGTGCTAAGGGAGCAAACCTTTTGCAAGCTCAACTGGGCACTCTATTTCAATTTCCTTTATACTCTCCTTCATGCTTTCTGATACTTTCACCAAGAACCGAAGAATAAATGGCAATATCTTCACTTTCTTCATTTTCCATTGCCAGGTTATTTCGTAGTTAAGAGATGTGTATTTATTTATCTTTTCGCCTTCCTTCTTGACTATTCGTGGGTTAAAGGGACATGAAACATCAGCTATATACCATATGTGGTGTATTTTGTCCACAGTCATATCCGGCCGGTTATGCTCTAGCACCTGTTCGATTTAGATTGGAAAATCCCAGAGGATTTTCTAGTCCCTGACTCCGCCACTCTCTGCGATTTCTGCTCACACCACGTCTTGCCGCTCTCTAGCTCCCACTTTTCACACAGTTTCCAAAGTGGCACTTTCACTACCAGGGCTTGTCGCCACAACCTGTAGTGGTTTTGGGCAAGTCTAGGGTATTCGTTCGTGATATAGGAAATGGTTCCATCCACTCTGTCGACGTTATTATTATTATTATTATTATTATTATTATTATTATTATTATTATTATTATTATCATTATTATTGTGGAGGAACATGGCCTAGTCGTTAGGGCAGCGGACTCGCAGTCAAGGGATCGCGGGTTCGAATCTCAGACCGGGCGATGTGTGTGTTTATGAGTGAATCACCTAAGCTCCACGCGGCTCCGGCAGAAGGTAATGGCGAACTTCTGCTGACACTTTCGCCACATCTTTCTCTCACTCTTTTCTCCTGCATCTTGCAGCTCACCTGCAACGAACTGGCGTTCCGTCCAGGTGGGGAACCTATATGACAAGGAAACCTGGAAACCGGCCCTATGAGCCAGGCATGGCTCGAGAAGGGACAAACATTATTATTATTATTAGTAGTAGTAGTGTAGTAGTAGTAGTAGTAGTAGTAGTAGTAGTAGTAGTAGTAGTAAGGTGGCGAGCTGACAGAATCGTTGCCGTTCTCGGCAAAATACTTAGCGTCATTTCGTCTGTCCCTGCGTTCTGAGTTCAAATTCCGACGAGGGCAACTTTAATTTCATGTCTCGAGGTCGACAAAATAAGTACCTGTTGAGCACTGGAGTCGATGTAATCGACTTACTCTCCTCACTGAATTTGTTGCCTCGTGCCTAAATCTGAAATCAACATCATTATTAATTTTTTTTTTTTTTTTTTTTTTTTTTTTCTTTTGAGAATGTGTCAATAGATTGGCAGAATCGTTAAAATGTCCGGTCTTAGGTTCTGCCTCCAAATCCCAAAGAAGTCGATTTTGCTTTCATAATCTCGGGTGGAGGGTGGGGGTTAAGAAATTAATATTCAAGTTACTGTAAGGTGGTGATGGTATCGACTTACCGCCAACTTTCAAATCTGTCGGCCTTGTGCCTAAAATAGATACAATTATTTCAGAGGGTGGCCAGGAAGACCCTTTGGAGCGTCAGAAAAATTGCTTCATGTCATTTGTTCCAGCTACTGCTACTACAACTACTACTACTACTACTACTACTAATAATAATAATAAATAATAATAATAATAATAATAAAATAATAATAATAAATAATAATAATAATAATAATAATAATAATAAAATAATAATAATAATAATAATAATAATAATAATAATAATAATAAAATAATAATAATAATAATAATAATACTGCTACTGCCGCTATTACAACCTCTATTACTACTACTCCCACTGGTGCTGTTCGCACTGCCTTTATTCTTCATTGGTCGATAAAACAGTTCCGTTCTAATAATGGAGTGGATGATATTGATTAATCCCTTCTACTTAAAATTATTGTCCATGTACCTGAAGTAAAACTGCAAATGTTATTATTCATAATATTACGAAGGGTGATGGTATAGTTAGAGCGTTCGATAAAATATCTTGTCTTATTCGTTCCGGTTATCTCCCTTGTTTAAGGCAGCAATATGGTAAAATTGTTACATCGTTAGAAAACATGCTTTGCGGTATTTCGTTCCAGCTTTCTGTATTCTGTGTTCAAATCTTATAAACCCAACCCCTTTGTCTGCCACTATTTCGAGGTCAATAGAATTATGTGGGAGACAAGCACTGTGTTTTATAGTACAGAGCAGGGATCGGGGAACATTTTAAACCAATTACACCAAAATATATATATTTATACCGACTTTACCCCTTTGATTTGAAAGGAAGAAAATCATAAATTCTTTGAAATGAAAAGTTTTATTGAATCTATTTATATGAATCTGTTTACATATACAATACATAGGACAGATGCAGTGTTGCCAGAAGAAAAATTGCAGTCGGTAACAAGGAACACATTTTTATATAATTTTCTTATGTCTTACGAGGCCCCATTACTCCCAAGAATTTCATTTTTTTCCCCCCACTCGGGGTAATTTACCCCGGTTCGCCGACCCCTGTTTCTTCTTACTGAATATTTGTCCTTCTGCCTAAAACAGGAAAATTATTTTGACCTGTTCAAATGTGTTTCGCTTGACTCTATAGGTTTAACTGGTGTTTGTTTAGCAATTTCTGGATTTTGCAATCATCGAATTTTTTTTCTATTCTCTTTCGGGTCCACCCACGATCCGAAAACAACTGGCTTCTCTTTTGTTTTGGGAACTCCTTTGTTCTATAATTTTGATAAAAGACGAAAAAAAAGGAATTTTTCGTTAAATTAAAACATTGTGGTAATAATGTCCTTCAGTCAAGTAGAATTGAATTGAATGGATGGTTTTAATGATGGGTTGAATTTCGCATTTAGAGCCTCACTGTCCATGGTCTTATGAGCAAGGAGTATGTCGCCTTTTTGTGGGGTGGGTGGGAGATTTTGACTTTTACTATCACCTGTAAAAAAATACAAACACAGCGATGGAAGGCAGTGCGAACAGCAACAGCAACAACAGTGGGAGTAGTTGTAATAGTGGCAGCAGCAGCAGCAGTGGTGGTGGTGGTGGTAGTAGTAGTAGTAGTAGTAGTAGTAGTAGTAGTAGTGGCAGTAGTAGTGGCAGCAACAGTAGTAGTAGTAGAGTAGTAGTAGTAGTAATCGTAGTAGTAGTAATAATAGTAGTAGTATTAGTAGTAGTAATAGTAGTAGTAGTAGCAGCAGTAGTAGCAGTAGTAGTAGTAGTAGTAGTAGCAGTAGTAGAAGCAGCAGCAGCAGTGGTAGTAGTAGTAGTAGTAGTAGTAGGAATAGCAGTAGTAGTAGTAGTAGTAGTATTAGTAGTAGTAGTAGTATTAATAGTAGTAGTAATAGTAGTAGTAGTAGTAGAGTAGTAGCGGTAGTAGAAGCAGCATCAGCAGTAGTAGTAGTAGTAGTAGTATTATCAGCAGCAGCAGCAGCAGTAGTAGTAGTAGTAGTAGTGTAGTAGTAATAGTAGTAGTAGCAGCAGCAGAAGGAGGAAGCGGTGCAGGAGGCGGAGACGGAGGATACGGAGAAGGTGGTAGAGGAGGAGGAAGCGGAGGAGGTGTAAGACCAGAAGAGAAGGTGGAGTTGGAGGAAGAGCGCAGGAGGGAGGAGTTGCAGCAGTAACAGCAATAAAAACAACAAAGACGGTGGCAACAACATACCAAACAGAAGCAACATCAACAAAACAACAACAAAATGGAAAAAATAAAATAGCAACAACAACAACAGCAATAACAATCAGTAATAAATCAATAATTGAAAATTATGGAACCAGTCTCAATCACCATCAGCAGAACCTCAGTTTCTTCTTCTTCTTCTTCTCCTTCTTCTTCTTCTTCTTCTTCTTCTACTTCTACTCTTCCTCTTCCTTCCCCTCCTTGTTCTTCTCTTCTACCTCCTCCTCTTCCTCCTCCTTCTTCTTCTTCTCTTCTACCTCCTCCACTTTCCTCCCCCTCCTCCTCCTTCTTCTTCACTTCTACCTCCCCCGCTTCCTCCTCCTCCTTCTTTTCTTCTATCTCCTCCACTTTCCTCCTCCTCCTTCTTCTTTTCTTCCTCTTCTTCCAATCAGGATTCACTCTATTAGCCACAAAGAATAATCTCTAATTCGACCCTACTCTAAGCTGCTAAGAAAGCGTTTGGCAACTTGAAGATCCACTCACCACACGCGATAGACTGGCGGTTGCACGGGCGCCAAAGCTACGTTGTTATCCTCATTCCGTAAACGGTAGCTTTTAACGGGTGGAGAGCTGACCCATTCTGGAGTACAGAGGATTCGCAATTTAGACTAGGGTCTAAAAGTTTACTACACCATAGTGAGTTACACCATGGTTCCTCTGCTTTGTGGCAGAAGTAGGAAGAAAGAGCGAGTAAAAGTTGTGGTGAAAGAGTACAGCGGGGTTCACCACCTTCTGCCGGAGCCTCGTGGAGCTTAGGTGGTTTTTGTTCAATAAACACTCGCAATGCTTGGTCTGAGAATCGAAACCACGTTCTTACGACCGCGAGTCCGCTGCTCTCACCACTGGACCATTGCACCCACCCACCCCCGCGGGAGATTCGTGGAGCTTAGATGTTTTTGCTCAATAAACACTCACAATGCCCGGTCTGGGAATCGAAATCGCGTTCTTACGACCACGAGTCCGCTGTCCTAACAACTGGGCCACGTCATCAATACCAAAAATATTAAAATAAACAACGAACCATATAAGAGTAACATTAACGGTTAAAGAGCAAGGCAGCAGAATATGCAGCGAATGTCGCTGAGAATATGGCGATAGAAGAGGAAGTGTTGAGAGAATTTGTATGGACAGAACAAAGGAAAGAATGCTCGTTGTTCTGGCCGTGTCACATGAATGCAGAACGTAGAAACTAATAAATGGTCGGTAAAATATTGGTGCATAAATAGAAAAAGGTCGAAAGGAGGCAAAAGAAATGCATTCAGATATAACTGGTACTCCGTTGGTTACGACATCGAGGGTTCCATCTGATCCGATCGGCAGCAGCCTGCTCGGGAAAATAACGTACAAATAGCTGAGTAGTTCACTGACATGTGTACCGTTAATGTAGATCGCAGGGAGTTTCAGAGCAACACAGATGTGATATGGTTGCTCCTCAGATATACATGTACTACTATTTGTTATTGGCAGTTGAGGGGACATGAGCAACATGGAATCAAGTGTTTTGATCAAGGACGCCGGAAATCGCACATGCGACCTTACGATCATGATCCGAATACCCTAATCCTTATGCCAAATGCTTTCACGGCATTCAGATATTGAAAGGTACCTAATGGGAGTGTTACGAGTATCCAGTTGGCTTTGAATGTAAAGGGTAGAGTCTCTTCATTTCACCGATCAAGAGACAAATTTTCATTCCCTTACCTCCAGGAAGTGGAGGCGCGTGGCTTAGTGGTTAGGGTGTTGGATCGTAAGGTTGTGGTTTCGATTCCTGGACCGTGTGATGCGTTGTGTTCTTGAGCAAAACACTTCATTTCACGTTGCTTCAGTCCTCTCAGCTGGCAAAAATGACTAATCCTGCGACGGACCAGCGTCCCGTCCAGGTGGGGAATTTCTACGCCACTGAAACCGGAAAACCGGCCCTTATGAGCCAGGCATGGCTCCAAAAGGAAGCACACTACCCCCAGGGATGGCTGTGAGGTTAAAAAGCTTGCTTTGGGACTATGTGGCTTTGGGTTCAGCCCCACTGCGTGACATATTGGCTAAATGCCTCCTGGTAAAACGCCCTGGGCAAAGAATGTCTTTCGAGTGAATATCAAGAAAGAAAGCTGTGTGGCAGCCCTTTGTATATACAGGGTTGGCCAAAAGTCACTCGACAGCAAATCAAAATTCCATAAATACCTAATATTCAATTTTATTTATTCATTCCAATTATAAACGTTTAATAATTGAATGCTATGAGTTAAAATCACCGTTTCTTTCTTTCTTTTTTTTTTCAACATTTGTCTATTTATTAACGAAGTCTCATATAAAACATTTTTTTGTTTTAATCTTGAAATTGAATGGAATTCGATTTACTGTCAGGCGGTCTTTAGCCAACCCTGTATATAAAATTCATATTAATATCTAGAAAATTGACTACTTTACGGTTAGTACTAATTGTAGTTCGGGGTATGTTTGTAGTTTATGTTGAAAGTTGTTGGATTTATGGTTAAGTTTGACATTTTATAAGATTTATGACTAAATTTTACAATTTTATAAGATCGTTTTCAAATTTTTCTAGATCTTAAATATGCGGTGGAATTTGTAAGACCTAAAGCCGAAACTGTCCTCCAAATGAGGGCTGCATGTACCATTATCGAAGAAAAGACTTCCTGTTTCAATCTCCTCGGGTGGTATGGGAATGTTCTTCGGTAATGTTCTTATTTCGTGTTTTTCCATAGTTTGATTTAATCGTCTGTTCGTGTTTGGTGTTTATCCGGTGTTTGCCAACACCGGAAGCATTAATATGTCAATGTCGAACAATAAAAATGAGTGTTCAACAATTTATTGGTGGATATTTTATACACACACATCTGCATATATATATGTATACATGTATGTGTGCATATGTATGTGTGCATGTGTGTATGTATATCGGTGCATGTGTCTGTGATTGTCGCCCACTACCACTTCGCTTCCGATGCTGGTTTGTTTACTTCCCCTAGAGTCGGGGTCTGGCATAAGAGACCGACAGAATGAATACAGGGATCGATTTCTTCGACTTAGCCTCTTCTATACGTAATGCTCCAGCATGGCAGCAATCCAAGAACTGGAACAAGTAAAAGATTGTATTTATGCGTGTGTTTGTGAGTGTTTTTGCACTTAAAAATTTATATGTATGTGTATATATATATATATATATATGTATGTATGTATGTATGTATGTATGTATGTATGTATATACATACATCTCCACTGGATTTACGTCGGTAAATCCGTAACGTTTGTTGAGCTTATAATTGATAAAGGAAACGGAAGAGATGAACTTAGTACGAGTCTTTATTCAGCACAAAAAATTCGTACCAAATCCATTTTCTGTTATATATATATATACCAATTAAGGACTGAACATGAAAAGTGGACAGTCAACATGCTAGATATAGACGTCAAATCGCCATTCTCCACAAAAGATTATGTTCTCAAATCAAACTCAGCACAAACCCAAGCAATAAACAAGTGAAAATATACGAAATAAAATACTTATCCATGTACTGATCAGTTTCGGCTATTATTATCCGCAAGGATACCTGTAGCCTTCATCAGCATGGCCCCATATAAATGCAATTTGCTGGACTAGATGCAAAAACGATACCGGAGTATCGGATTCTTTTTTAATATGCTAGACACTGGTTTTAATTGATAAATATTGATTTCTACCCTTAATTAATTATATATATATATATATATATATATATATATATATATATACATACATAAATACACACACCATACATACACATATATATATATATATATATATATATATATATATATATATATATATATATTAAAAGTGTATATAATTATGAACAAATCACAATTATAGTCGAGAGGGTTGCAAAAATCCTTACATGTCTAGAAATACCAGTTAAAACCACCAAAAAGCTACTACAAACATTCATATTCTATCTCCTCTCAATAAACCTGTCGGTAAGCGACATGACATAAAGTTCAAAATTTAATAATAAAACGTTAATTCTGTATAGCAATTTATTTATGATATATACTTCGCAATGTATTTTCACATTCCCCTTTAATTATTTAATTGTTCACTCATATCCAGCGTATCAACTTCCCTTATTAATTTTGGCTCCTGTTATTGCTTCGTTGGCAATCACTTTGATTTGGTTCACGTCAGATATTTGCTGTGAAGTTGTCCGCATGTGTCGTTACGGACCATCTGTATCCCAGGTTGCACCGAATGCCATTCAAAGACTCTATTTTCCGTATGAGTGGTTCAAAAATCCATAGGGGACAAAAAAGACACAACTTTGACTGACCAAACGGGGTATTTTTAATGGTTTTGACTGGTGGGTTATCGCTCTAACTATTGAATAGGTGTTGTTTTATACGATGGCAACCTAGCATTTGAAGATGAGCTCAAAACTAGATACTATTTACTCATAGGCTTCTCTTTTCGCAACAGCTTTTGTCAAACTCTTAAATTATAGTAAGAATACGTCTGACTGTGGAATACCAGGACATGTCTTCTCCTATAACCACGGGCCAACTAAAGCCGTGTGAGTGGACTCGGTGGACGGAAACTGAAAGAATCTCTTAGTATATATATATATATATAGATGTGCGTGCGTGCATATGTCTTCGTGTTTGTGTTTGTCCCTCGCCAACACTTGACAGCCAGCGTTGGTATGTTTACGTCGCCGTAACTTAGGAAAAACATCCATTAGGACTAGTACCAGGCTTTAAAGAAAAGAAAGGTACTGGATTCAATTCATTCAGCTTAAAAATCTGCAAGGAGGTACCCTACCATGGCCACGTTCTAATGCCTGAAACAAGTCAAAGATTTAAGACGAAGAAATCTCAATTCTTATCGTCGTACAAGGGAGATCCACCACAATCCCCCCTCTCCAACACCACCACCACCAAACATATCATGCGTTGATAGCTCAATATATTCTGTAACAGTGGTTCCTAAACTATACTCCACGGACGTCTGGTGGTCCGCAATTTAGTTCTTGGTGGGGTCCAAAGAACTAAATTAAAAATTTCATATATATACATGAAGATAAGTATATAGTAAAAGTGATCCTTCGTAGTGAAAAGGTTGGGAATTAATGTTCTGTAAGATAGTTTAGTAACACACATACGATTCTGATACGAAGAATAATTGTCGAAATAATTTCCATTCCGTATTGAAAATCGTACACCGTTTAAGCTGTTAATGCATACGACAACGCCATGTATGTATTATATATATATGCCATATCTTCTTATTGTCACACGACCAAAACAAAATTACAATAACAACAAAAAAAAAAACTCTAAAACAAAACACATTATTTGTTGTTCTTCAGTTTCACCACATTTGCAAATGGAAGAAAACTTAATGAATAAGCGCATAATAGCCGACATTCCGCATTAAACACTTGATTAGGTGTGTATCGTATGATAATTTTCATCTTACTTTGTGTATTTTTTTTCGTTGGTGTGTTCGTCAGTACATATATATATATATATATATATATATATATGTATGTATAAAAGCAAATCTATGTATATATATATGTATATATATATATATATATATAATATGTGTGTGGTGTGTGTGTATACATCTATATATATATGTATGTATGTATATAGGCAAATCTATCTACACGCATATATGTATATACATATATATATATATTATATTAATTATATAGATATATGTATATATATATATAGATAGATACATATATATGCGCATATATATAGTTACAAATATTTACATATCCATAAGTATATATACATCTAAATAATGCAAATATATATATATATATATATATAATTACATATATATAATATATATATATATATATATATATATATATATATATATATATATATATATATATATATATATATGTAATTATATATATATTTATATATTATATATATTATATATATATATATGAGGATATATATTATCGCAGCTAGTTCGATTGTTTTTTTCCTAATACGTCTCACAATATTTTTTCCTCTTAAACAAAAGAAAAACATTACAATAAGAAAATCTCATTGAAAGAAAACATATTGCAGATGTATTTGAAATAAAAGAAACCTAAGTAATTGAAACATAAATAAAGTAAAGAGTTTTTGGATTTATATTCACCGCTCTGCTCCGTACAACAAATTGTTTACAATATCATACATATATATATATATATATACTATATATATATATTATATATATATATATAATATATCTACATATGTGGAGTTTGTGTACGTATTCATATATATATATATATATATATATATATTATATATATATATATATATATATATATATATACTGAAGAACAGCATATCGCAACACTTACAAGGAACAATGACATGTCAAGTGTTTTGAACATAAACACACCATTAAATATGTAACAATAAGGATAGAAGAAATGCAGTTATAAATATGCCATGACAATAAGCTATATATAATTCTAAAGATATATGTTCCATAACGATTCACTGAAAGTCTATTACTTATTCTCCTTTAGCAATGTCAAGAGATCAGTAAATGTAATATAGGAAAAATATTAATATATAAATACAATACGGACGCTTATGTGCGTAGATGTGTGCACACAGGCCAGCCTCCTAGCCCGCCCATATCGAAGCACACGCATGCACCAACACTCACACACACACACACACACTTTCACGCACTTGCATATATATTTACTTGCCTATATGCATGTATGAATGTGTATGTGTGTATATGCATGCAACTGTGTCTCTCTTATTCGATATACATACACACACACATACACATATATAAATATAGTTATATATATATATAAGTATATATATGCGTACATACGTGCCAACATATATGTGTATATACATATATGTACATAGACATATATATATATATATATATATATATTATATATAATATATATTTATATACTTGTATATGTATGTGTGTATATATGCGTGTACCTGTGTGTGAATCTATAAATACACAAACACGCATACGTATAAGTTATATATTTTGTTTTGGAAGTATTTATACATATTCATATAACTATAAATATATCTAAGTATATATATATATATATATATATAGACATGCATATGTGTTTGTATATATGTAATATTCATATTGATATATGTTTATATTCAGAGAAAGTGCGAAAAATCCAACAAAACAACCATTTTTCATAATTTACAATTTTGCTATACACTCCTTCCTTCTGAGGAAATTCAATTCCTATAACTTCTCTTATTCTTCTTGTTACCATTATTATCGTTATATTTGTAATTCTTGTTGCTTTTGTTATTACAGGTGCGGTACACAAACACATACAAATAAGTATATAATATGCAAATATATATATACGTACACACAATATATATGCAGGCATATATATATATATACCTATATATATAACATATAAATATAGTATATATATATATATATATATATATATTATATATACATACATATATATATACATATGTGTATATCATATATATATACATTTATATATATATATATATATATATATATATATATATTTCCTGTATCAAACATAAGAACGAAAATAAATGCAGGAGTGGCTGTGTGGTAAGAAGCGCGCTTCGCGACTACCTGATTCCGGATTCAGTCCCCTTGCATGGCACCTTGGCAATTTTCTTCTACTATATCCTCCGGACAGCCAACGCTTTGTGAGTGGATTTGGTAGACGGAAACTGAAACAAGCCGTCGAATATAATTATATATATATATAATATATATATGTGTGTGTGTTGTTGTGTGTGTGTGTGTGTGTGTGTGTGTGTATTTGTGTGCTCTGTTTGTCCCACCAGCTTCGCTTCACAATAATGATGGTGTGTTTACGTCACCGTACTTAGCGGTTCGGCAAAAGAGAGCCGATAGAATAAATACTACACTTACAAAGAATAAGTCATGCCGTCGTTTTTCTCTTACTGACCCTTATACTATGGCCGCTACTGCATATATATATATATATATGTGTGTGTGTATACGCACACACAAATTGTAACTCTACTAATCTATTTCAGTTTGAAATATCATAAAAGGATTTAATCGAGAATTTCAAACATCAAGCATTCAAATTCTCTAAGGAAATGCATGACCGTTGATTTATACATATAAATATCTGTATGTAAATATCTCATATGTATGTACATATTTGTCTGTTTATGGTTGTGTTCATTAACTTTTCAAATACTCACAAATACACACAGAACACTCTTATACACTTACACGAGTATACAGATATAACGTACGCTCTCCTCGTATGTATATATATTAATAAATATATATATATATATATATATAATATATATATATATATTATATATATATAATATATATGTCATTATGAGGATATTTAGAGACCGCCTACTGGAATATTTTTTGTCAAGAAACACTGGTTTGATACGCTGTATTTTGAAGAGATATTTCTTCAATGAATATATTACATGAAATATCATAAAATATCAAATATAATTATTAAGTTTGAAAACGGAGCGATCGAGTGGAGATACATTAATTAATTGATTAATTAACATTTTCGCCTACAATTGTTTCATTTCGCATCCAATTTAAACTACAAAACATATATAAATATATAATCGTGCATTTCAAAATACCTTGGGTAAAACATTCTGAATATATTGGAGAATTCCAACAAATCAATGTGATCCTTGTATTGTCCTTTTGCATACCCTGATGATTTTCCACCCAAGGTATTTTGAAATGCAAGGTTATATATTCATATATTATTTGTAGTTTAAATTGGATGCGAAATGAAACAATTGTAGGTGAAGATGTTAATTAATTAATAAATTTGTATCCATTGGATCTCTCCGTTATCAAACATAATAATATTATTCATATGTTATATATATATATTTATATATATGAACATATACACGACGGGCGTTTTTCAGTTTCCACCTGCAAATCCACTCACAAGGCCCGAGGCCATAGTAGATGACACTGAATCTGGAACCATGTGGTTGGGAAGCAAACTTCTTACCACACACCCATGCAAAATATCAACAAAGCCTGTGTTAGCTCTAAAAGGCTTAGACAACACTTCACAAGTACTTTCCATTCGATTGTCATGACAATTGACAACCCGAGGTAAGATATTCATTCCTGCATATCCGGTTTTAGAACAGAGTTAACTTCCCCGAGAGACTTGATTTATTAAACGTTGAGGGGTGTCTCACACCC
>NC_043005.1:78910468-78962968 GCF_006345805.1 Octopus sinensis | reverse complement strand
AGCATCACTAGATACCTAGATCCGGCCATTCTCAAAAAGTCTGGAAATACCAGACTTTCGGCTGACTAGGTCCATAGGGTCAAAACCGCTTTTAACCCCTCCCAGTCAGCTGCAGGCAGAATATTTACGTTGAGGAGCTTGGTGCTACTCTCACTCAGACCCCGGCGGATAGTATCTTCTATCCATTCGGGCACAACACCGGGTGGCAAGCCGCAAACTCAAGCCCTCGTCAAATTCTTCCCACAATAAGCGGGAAGAAACAAAATTTCATTACACCTCTAGGGACTGGCTCGCAAATTCACGGGGAGTCAAACAGCAGCCACACGGTTGCGTATGTGACCCCCACCCCACTGAGTGATAAACTTAATCACTGGCTTAAATTCTACCAGCTCTCTTTCGATTATATCCTGTCTGAAAACGGCAATGGCGTCGAGGGTCCTAGAGTAGGTCTTACTTTCAAGTTCTTTTAACCACTTTTTGTGTGGTTTAATTTCCCACTCCACCAACTTTCCATTGTTATTTGCCATGTTTTTTCTAGATAAGTCCAAAAATACAGTTGTTAAAATATAAAATAATTAAGGAAAAAGAAGGAAGAGGAAAAACGTCCAAATAAAAAGGAAGGAGAGAAAAAAAAATAACAGTTCAATAAAGAGTTTTTTAAATAAAAGATAGATGAAGAGAGAGCAACGGTTCAAAACGCAGAAAAGGCCACTCGGTACTCCAGGCCAAATTTTTGACGCAATTGTAAAACAGTTAAAAGATCATTCCAATTTTCGTCTTATAGGTACTCCTTGACAGGAACAATATTGTTGAAACACTATTTTCAAACAAAATTTTGCGGCAGGATACGCCCATCAAACCAATAATTTTCACAATTAAGTGAAACAAAAATTTTCACTCGGCCTCAGGCAGACTAGAATCCAGTGAGGACTTCTTGTTTGTAATAATTAATTGCGACAGACAACAGGTCCCCACTAGACCGCAAAAAATCTTACCTTACGGCTGAGTTTCAAAAATCTTCAATTTAAACGGCTTCAAAAGCACGTCTTACAGCTTCAGTGTCAAACACACAACTCTGTCTCGCTCATGCGCAATGGTAAGCACGCTATTTACCACACAGCCACACCTGCGCCTCAAATCAATTGTTCGTTTGATTCTTTTTATTATCCTTGAATGTCTTCCACCTAAAATTCAGTGGCTATCTTCCACTTAAATTTTAGTATTATCATTCTCTGCGGTGCTGCTTAAATTTTGCCGTTTGTTTGTGGTTCTTTTTTCTTTTGCTTTCGTTTGTCTTTGGTAAAATACATGATAGTTTTTTCTGTAATTATCGGTTAATTTTGTATATTCTGTGTCACTAATTTAGGCATTTTGTTGTCTTCAATAATTTCTTTTTTATACATTTGATTCTCCTACAGATCTTCTTAGGTATTCCCTGGCCAGTGACCAGGTTATTTTATATCTGAAGCTTTGAATTATCAATATTATTATAGTTGCGTTTATTACCTTTCATTGTTGTTGTTTTAGATTTCGTTATGACAGAACGCCACAGCAATGTCTGCTACCGTTACGTCATATATTTTCTTTGCTTACTATTTAGACTGGTTCCTACAAATGGATTTGTTCTGGTCCCTGTAATCTTCATTTATGCAGTGTAGAGAGCATATTTGCAGTCTGGTCTCGCTTTTAGACCAAAAAGAATTTATCCTGATATCTGTAATGTAATATTGTGTCATTTTGTTTCACTGAAGAAGGGATGTTTCCGGTTTCTTACGTTATGCTTGTCTATAACATAAGCGAGAATGCCACGGAATTATATATTTCCGAATGGCACTGTCTACTGTTTCTCATTTTATAGCTATATTTGTATTATTCTCCCATATGTTCTAAATGTAGTTTGACAGAGCCTTTACATTTCTTGAGTAAACACTCAAAAGTGTATGCTTTGCGTGAATCCGGTTGGAGTGTTCCGCTTTCTATTCCGATGTAGTTAAGTCATTTTTGTTTCCACTTTCCATCTTACAGTCTCACAGATGATTTCTTTTTGGTCAATTTCAAATTACGTTTATATATTTTGACATATGTTCATGATCTGTACTTTACGAAGAGCTAAAGGTAAAAGAGGATACATAGTCAATGCATCAATCAGTCACCATAAACTAATTTCCATCCTGCTTCGTCAAAGATATAAATCTTACCAAATCCTGACCCTATATTAAAAACTGGCTCAGACAAAACGCATTACGTGCCATGTTACATATATCTTTTAAAAAACATTATGTAAAGTAGTGATTGCTGATCGTTGTGTCTGAACATCGTAAGGCAGAACGTCTTGTACCCCATGTGGCCATGTAAACCAATTCTTCAAAAACAGGCTCCAGAGAGCCTGGATCAAATTTCCTTTCCGCTTGCGCTTAGTTTTAAAGTAAGCCAGTCTACCTCGTCTTTAGTCTCGATGGTCTAAACAGAATAGCGCAGTGATTAAAATGTCTGTGGGGAACAGCAAGTTGTAGGTATTACACTGTAGTGGCCTTCTTCTAGATGAATTGTCCTACAAGCCTGGAGAGCTCCACCTACCCAACAGCTGGTGGCAAGGTGTCAAAGAGGACAACGGACCACCTAAAGAACTTTACTCCTTGATTTCCTGTTAAGGTTGAGCCCTTACCTTTTTCTTCCACAATACCCTCACAAGTCAGTGAGTGTTCGTGCTTGGAGTTTTCATTTTTTTCCATAATGTGTTAATCAGCCCCGAACAGGCACCCTGACAGGTGTTATTATTCCGGGTTAGATTATACCCGGGAACAGTAATGAATAAGGTGTGCTTTCGCACACTTCAAACCCTGAAATTCCCGAACCAGGGAACTAATACCAGATTCAGTTTAAGGCTATACTACACACCATACCAAGTTATTGTTGTCATATATATACGATTTATTATCCTTTTATCCTGTTTCTTTAGTCATACTATCCGCACGCAGATTATATGTATTAAGAATCTTTGTGTTTTTAAAAATCTAAATTTATTTACGTATATTTTCTGAATTCTATTCAAGAATTATGTTTTCCCAACATATCTCCCTCCAATCCACTTCTATAAATAAATATTCATGTTCTCTTTAAAACTTCGTACTATGAATAATTATAAACAAATTTCGGAAATTTCATACTTTAATTATCTCCGCTAACAATCGTGTTTTCGTAACATATCCCGTTCTGGTGCAGTGATTAATAATTTAATAAGGGCGGTTAGAAAAAATACAAGTCTCATTTCAGTGAAATGAAACATTTCTTTAAAATCTTATTAATTGCAAGATGTTGTGTGTTATTCCCGATGTCATTTGTTAGATAACTGCTTTTAATTATGTGTGCAAAATGGCTGTACTTATTGCGTGCGTTCCTATACTTTTCTATGTTTGTGAGATCGTCATAATATCAGTACATGTGTTTGAATGTTTCTGCAAAATAAAAGGAAAATAATAAGACAAAAATCAAGATTCGTAAGAGAAAATAAAATCTAAATAAATAGCTATAAAACATCTATTCTAGTGATGACAAATAACAATGTAGAATTATTATAGAATTTCTTATATATGTTTTCCAAAAATGATTGTTTGCCTTATTATTTTTTTGTAACAACAAAAATATATACAGGAAATATTAATCTGTTGTTAATTACAATAATTTGGCACGCAAAATTATATCGTTGGCGACTATCCACCAAAGCTAACTTCGACAGAAATAGCTTCTTCCAATCAACTATGAAAGATTTTACAGTATATTTCGAATTTACTGTTGTTTTTGTTTTTGAGGCTGTACAGTTTGTTTTGGTTTATAAGTGTGTGTTTGTGTTTGTGTATGTGTATGTGTGTATATATATATGTCTGTATGTGAGGGTATATATATACATGGTTATACGTTCATAGGCATACACAAATTGAATGTGCATATATATCATATATCTGTGTATATGTATATACATATATCTACACATACATATACATATATATACATACATATATATACATATTTATATATATACACACACATATATATATAATGCAATATATATAAATATATATATATATACATATATATTATATATTTAATGCTATAAATATATACACATATATATACACACTCGCAAACGCACACATACACACAAAGCACACACTCCTGCGCCTATATATATATACATACCTACATATATACATGTACGTGTGTATGTACGTGTTTGTGTGTGTGTGTGTTTGTGCGCGTACGTGTTTGTGTGTGTGTGTGTGCGTGTGTGTGTGTGTGCGTGTGCGTGTTTGTGTGTGTGTGTGTGTGAGAGAGTTTGTGTGTGTGCATAGGGAGAGAGAAAGAGAGAATAAATTCATTTTTGTTTTGCCACAACAAAATAATTTCCTTTGATTAATCTTTGGCTGATTTCCTGTGATTGCTTTTACAGATTTCAATAAACTTGATTCCTCACAGTTTTTACCATTTTACTTAACGAATTAAGTCGGACAAACAAGAAGCAGTCATTAAATAAATGCCTAATATCACATCTCTGTTTCAGGAGCCGAACGTGTCTTTGATATCTTTTTGTTTTGTATTCAAAAATACAATAGTTTGAAAGAGACTGCTCAGTTTCGATGTAAAGCCATACGTTTCTATAGCTACTTGGGATAGTGCTATGACGTGGGTATACACGTCTGGTGTAAAATGGTATGACACAAATAAATAGTTGGTTGTGGTTATCTAAATACAACATATCGCAGAAATATATGTTAACACAGAAGGCGCTGCGTAATACACGAGCATAGATACAACACTCAGATTTCACTGTTCAACTACCGACTGTTAACCCAAAACATATCGAACACGTAAAAAGACACGGGTGAACTAACACCGTCAACTAAGCTCTTTGACTGTTCTTATTTATTGTAAACAGTTATTTCACCATCAATCAGGTTGATGTGTTCAGTATTTTCTCATAACAGATAGTTTTCTTTCCGCTGCGATGAAGGAATAATAATAATAATAATAATAATAATAATAATAATAATAATAATAATAATAATAATAATGATAATAATAATAATAATAATAAATGCCCTGATGCAGTACCAGGCAGTGGCTCTCGTGGCTTCTGATCTTAACTGACTGGAAGTGTTATCATGTACATTGTTTTGTCTTGGTATAAAAGATGGGCTACAGCAAATATTCTGCTCAATACCACAGATTTGCTTGTCAGTTGTTTGACCTTAACCAGTTGAGCATGTCCCTTAGTGGCTGACGATATGTGCATCTCTGATCACGAGCAGAAGTAGTGGGGGAGCATCATAGCCATGTGTTGAGAGGGATTCTTTGGGGTTAGAATAGTTCACCTCTGGAAACATGGGTGGTTCTTTCAACATCCTTAAACAACCCTTATTCAGGGACCTTTTGAGCGGGATGGGCTACTCAACCTGAAGAAAATTCTAACTGGGCCCCACCTGCAAGGTCATGTGCTACTTATCTTGATATGAGATCACCATGTCAGACGGGTAGTCATGATGGGTATATTGGGCTTCGTATATTTTACCCCAGTGTCACTTTGATGGCATGCACTGCTCTCTCACTCAATAATAATAATAATAATAATAATAATAAATGCCCTGATGCAGTACTAGATATTGGCTCCCATACGTTTTGATCTTAACTGATTGGAAGCGTTATAAAGTACATTGTTTTATATTGGTTTTAAAGATAGTCTACAACAAATATCTTGATCAATACCACAGAGTTGCTTGTCAGTTGTTTGACCCTAACCAGTTGACCATGTCCCTTGGTGGCTGACGATATGTGCATCTCTGTTCATCGGCAGAAGTAGTGGGAGAGCATCATAGCCATGTGTTGAGAGGAACTCTTTGGGGTTTGAATGATTCACCTTTGGAAACATGGGTGTTTCGTTCAACATCCTTAAACAATCCTTATTCAGGGACCTTTTGAGCAGGATGAGCTACTCGACCAGAAGAAACTTCTAACTGGGTCCCACCTGCAACTTCATGCGCTGTTTATCGTGATATGAGATCACCATGTCGCGCACATATGTTTGTGATGTATGTGCCTAGTGTACCCTTATCAGACGGGTAGTCAATGATGGGTATATTGGGCTTCGTATATTTTACTCCAGTGTCACTTTGATGGCATGCACTGCTCTCTTACTCAATAATAATAATAATAATAATAATAATAATAATAATAATAATAATAATAATAATAATAGTCAGCGAGATGTATCAAAACAGGGTGAAGACGATGTTGAAATCCAACTGAATGCTAAAAGTTTGATTACCGAAATGAATATCTGGGCAGTTACGGTGGTCAAAAATTGCGCGTCCATCCTCAAATGGACGAAGGATGAAATATCAACACTGGATGCAAGGACGAAAACGTTGATGACGCTGCATGGGTCGCTACGCCCTAAAGCAAAAGCAAACACACTGTATATAAAAAAGAAAGAATGGTGACAGAGAATTAATTAGTATAGACCATTGTATAAGAACTGAAAGGTGAACGCTTGTCGAGTATTTGATAAATAGTGGTGAAGACCTCCTGCAATATGCCACGAAAGCTATTGGTGCAAATGAATATGAAATGGTGGGCAAGGAAGAGCTTAACCAAAGAGCTGATGAGAAGAGAAAAGAAGACCTTGAAATGATAATCCATGGACAGTTTGAAAGGACTACACACGATGTTATGGGTAATACTGCATCGTGGGAATGGCTTGAGCGAGATGATTTGAAGCGTACCACTGAAAGCCTGATCATTGCAGCACAAGACCAGACTCTCGCTACCAATTCAGTGAAGGATAACATCTATAAAACTTCTGATACCCAGAAATGCGGGTATGTTAAGTGGATGTGAGAGCTTTGTACAAAAAGAATAAAGTCTGAAAATTTGGGGAGCAGGATATCCACATATAAAATACCTATTTCAGGGTCACGGAAATTACTATGCCTTTCAAGCAATTCTCAATTAAAATTGCCTTATAGACAATATAACCGAAAAAAGAAAGACGGCTACCCACAGGCTGGAGATATGCACATCACTCGTCTGGCCAAAAATATCAATAAATATTTGTATATCTATTCATTAAACGCTTCCTTTTTTTTTTTTTTTTTCTCATACAAGGTTTCAGGCCTCTGTAGTGTAAGGGAGCACAAAGAAAAAAAAAGGAGCCTAGAAATTGAAAAAGTATCGATTGACAGAAAGTTCAGACGCTGAATATCATAGTTTACGAGGCTGAATATCGTAGAGGACTAAGATAGTGAGTTCCATAATGCTACAGTTTGAGAAAAGAAGCTATAAGAATAACAAGATATGTAACTAACAGGAAGCACGAGAGAAAACTATGCCCCATGGAAGGGAAGCGGGTTACATGTTCAATGATCTCGACAGACAGTACTGGACCAGAAAGGTCTCCAGAGCAATGACCATAAAAATACTTAGAGAACACAAATAGCGAACATAAATTTCGACACTATTTACAGAAACGGAGGATTTTTTCTCATTCTTTATTTGTGATGAAATTCTTCTTTTTCTAAACATTGGTGTATGCAATATTCTTCACTATAAAGTTAAAAATATAAAATTGATATTAATATCTAATGGCGTATCAATTTTACAAGCAGAAATTTTAATATACAGAATTTTTTTCTTGATTTATATATATATCTTTTAAATATTTTTATTTACATTAATGTATATTAGTTCAAAGACCAAAGTTCTTTATCAGAGATGAAGGTTTGTTACCTCGTGTGAGTGTGTGTGTGTGTGTTGTGTGTGTGTGCGTGTACATGCATACGTACATATATACATATATATATATATATATATGTATATATATATATATATATATATATATATATATATCTATATATAATATATATATATATATATATGCATGTATGTATCTATGGATGGATGGATGGATGGATGGATGGTTATCAATAACGGCACAAGCATTCTTAAACGCTAGACGAGAAAATTTTAAATGAAAAAGCGTAAATATTCTACCATACTCTACCTTATTTTATTTATTTATTCATTTCAATTCAATTACATTTCATTCGCAAGTAAAATTTGAAGACCTTCTGATCCTGTATACATTTAAAGTAGGGAACAATTCTTTCAGTTTTACCATTATTATTTTTATTATTTTTATTATTATTGTTGCTATTATTATTATTATTGCCAATGTACAATTCTGTACAAGCCAGAAACTTTTACTTCTTCAACTATCTATCTACGTCTTTGTCTCTCTGACTACAAGTCTATAAGTAAATATGTATGTATGTATATGCATATATATATATACATATATATATATATATATATATATATAGAGAGAGAGAGAGAGAGAGAGATAAATACATACATACATACATACATACATACATACATACATACATACATACATACATATATATATATATATATATGTATACGAATTTGTGTGTGTGTGTGTGCATATATGCTTGTATGTACACGCATACATACATGTAGACAGAGATATACATACATTCGTAGACAGATTGAAAAAGAATTCAAATGAATTGCTTTAGCGCAGTGGTAGAAAATCTGTTATGCTAACAGTGGAGTAGGGATCGTGTTGCATGGGACCCAAGAGGTCATTCAATAAAAGATTAAGGGCATGAATGAAGTCGATCATAGGGACCGCCTTAACGCATTGAAAATCTACTCTCTCCAGCGCCGCGGTGAGCGATATATCACTTGCACGATGTGGTGAATATACCACAAGCATTGCCCAAACGACCTTATCTTTAGCATCAAAATTCATCGAAGGCGAGGACCACGGGCCATAGTCCCCTACCCAGTACATGATCACAACACATAAATACACTGCAACACAATCTCTTTTCTTCAGCAGGCCCTGCCCTATTTAACATTGTGCCGAAACAGAACAAAGAGGAAAAGGATCAAATCACTTTTAAACGGGATCTGGACAAATTTCTTCAAGGAATGCCAGATAAGCAACCCATACCTGGATATAACTCACTCAACAAGAACTTCTTACTCGAACGGACCATGATACAACAAAACGTGACATAAAAAATATTTAGCTAATCCTATCAGGTGGTGGTATTAACTTAGATATGGCCTGAACCAATATACATATATACATATAGATAGGTATGTATGTATGTGTATATATATATATATATATATATATATATATATCACGTGACCGACCAGTCCATCAGATGTAGTTACACATCGCTGGTCACAATGCGTTCGCAATGTTTTAGCCTTCGAATGACACCACCCCGCTGGCTAAGCGAGCAGGCCAACAGAAGAAAGAGTGGGAGAAAGAGTAGTGAAAGAGTGCAGCAGGGATCACCACCCCTGCCGGAGACTCGTGGGGCTTTTTATGTGTTTTCGCTCAATAAACACTAACAACGCCCGGTCTGGGAATCGAAACCGCGATCCTACGACCGCGAGTCCGCTGCCTTAACCACTGGGCCATTGCGCCTCCACACACACACATATATATATATATACATATATATATATATATATAATAATATATATATATGTATATGTATATATATTATATATATATATATATATATATGTATATAATATATGTATATATATATATATGTATATATTTATATATAGTATTGTATGTAATGTATGTATGTATGTATGTATGTATGTTGTATGTATGTATGTGTGTGTGTGTGTCTGTGTTTGTCCCCCCGTACCATCGTCTTATAACCGAAGATGGTTTCTTTATATCCCCTTAACTTAGCGGTTCGGCAAAAGAAGACGACAGAACAAGTACTAGGCTTACAAAGACTACGTCCTGGGGTAGATCTGTTCGACTAAGGGTGATGTTCCAGCATAGCCGCAGTCAAATAACTGAAACAAATAAAAGAATAAAATAATACCTAGCTAATTACGATTAATGAATATATCTATCTATGTATCTATCAAACCATCTCTCTCTCTCTCTTTATCTCTCTCTCTCTATATATATATATATATGTGGTGGGGTAGGTGTGTGTGTGTTTGTGTATGTGTATATATATAGTACTCTTTTACTCTTTTACTTGTTTCAGTCATTTGACTGCGGCCATGCTGGAGCACCGCCTTTAGTCGAGCAAATCGACCCCGGGACTTATTCTTTGTAAACCCAGTACTTATTCTATCGGTCTCTTTTGCCGAACCGCTAAGTGACGGGGACGTAAACACACCAGCATCGGTTATCAAACAACATCGGTTGTCAAGACACACAAACATATACACACACACTTATATATATATATACATATATATGACAGGCTTCTTTCAGTTTCCGTCTACCAAATCCACTCACAAGGCATTGGTCGGCCCGGGGCTATAGCAGAAAACACTTGCCCAAGATGCCACGCAGTGGGACTGAACCCGGAACCATGTGGTTGGTTAGCAAGCTACTTACCACACAGCCACTCCTGCGCCTATATATATGTATTTATATAAATATAAATGCTGTGTCTATTTGCGCGCGCGCGTAGGTGTGTATGTCTACGTGGAGATATGAAATACCTTTTATGCAATATAAAATGAAATGCTAATTCCATGTTCTTCCTTTGTTAAAGTGAACTGAATTGACACCTCAGTTTGAAATATTAAAGTTATGGTTAAGAGTTTCAAAATAGAACTATGAAACAGCTATTTGAAAGTATATTATATGAACAATGAGAACGCCTGATAGGGAAAATTAATTTTTCCTAAATGATTGCTTTAAAATGCCAACGAATCATAAAAAAGATGAGGACCAGTAAGATTATCGAAAAAGGTAAAAGGCGAGGAGATGCAAGACACGAGAAAAGGAACGGAAGAAAACAACGCTGATAATGATAAAATAATAATAATAATAATAATAAATACGATAACTGAAGAAAAAAGAAGAATAAGAAGAAGAAGAATAAGAAAAGAAAAAGAAAAAAGAAGAATAAGAAAGAAAGAAGAGAAGGAAGAAGAAAAAAGAAGAAGAAGAGAAGAAAAGAATAGTAGAAGAAGAAGAAGAATAAGAGAAGAAGACAAGAACAAAAGAAAGAAGAACAGAACAGAACAAGAACAAGAACAAGAAGAACAAGAAGAAGAAGAAGAAGAAATGAGAAATAAAACCACTGATAATTGTAATAAATCAAGATATATATATATATATATATATATATATATATATATATATATATATATATATATACAGAGGGAGACAGTGAGAGTGAGAGAGAAACACAACAAAAAGGAAGGTAATTAACGCTGGATGAAGAAAACTATATGAAAAAAATTGAAATAATAACGGGTAAATTGAATGGAATTTTAAATAGCAAATAGAAGCGAGAAAGAAGAGAAGAGAAATAAAATGTAAGAACGTGCGTTTTCATGAAATGCGATGCAAGTAATAAGGAGAAGAAGACTGATAGAAGACTTGATGCAATACTGTAAGAGATTGTCGATAAGTGGGCAACTTTTAAAGAAAGATAGAAAATGTCGTAAAAAAAAGAGTGGTGAAAGATAAAATAAAAATAAAGAAAAATTAAAAGAATATGAAATAAAATAACACAATAAGGTAAAAAGCATATTGTAGTAAAAATCAAACGCATTGGAGAAAGAAGCCAAAAACGAAAATAAGCAGACTTACATGAAATATTTAGAAATAAAGGCGTATATGGAGTAACAGAAATAGGCAGAGTGTGAAAGGGAGCTGTCGAGATCAAAGCCTTATTTGATAGGTTGTTTGACATCCATAAACAAGAGGGGAGAGAAGTGGCAATTATTTTAGTATTTCCTGCTTGAAAACATCTCCTTTGATCTCTAATGTTTTAGACACCTACTTTTAATAACCTATTAGAACCACATCTCGCTTTTTACTATAATTTCTACTTTAAAAATTTCTACATTCTTTTTACCAATTTCTGATATTATATATATGTATGTATATATATATATCCAATATACTATATATATATATATATACACTATATACTATATATATATACTATATATATATATGGATAGATAGATGCATAGATATATAGATAGATAGATAGATAGATAGATAGATAGATAGATAGATAGATAGAAAGAAAGAAAGAAAGAAGAAGAAGAAGAAAGAAGAAAGAATAGATAGATAGATAGATAGATAGATAGATAGATAGATGAGTGGATGAATGGATGGATTGATGGATGGATGGATGATGGTTGGATGGACACGCACACAGAAGCAGACAAGCGCGCGTGCACATATATATATATAAATATATATTATATATATATATATATATTTATTTATATATATATTATATATATATTTTTATATATATTTATATATGCGTATATATATATATATATGTATGTATGAGTATGTAATATATATATATATATATATATATATATATATATATATATATATATATATATATATATATATATATAACACCATATGCACCCATGCATTTACACATTATCCGAACACAGTATATTATTTATTATTAATATTTTCCCTCCACGTCATCCTAACTTCATCTACCTGTCGTTTTGCCTGTCACTTCTGCCTTCAACATTATTAAAGTCCACATGTATTTATTTACCTTTCGCTTTCACCCAATCATCCACCTATTCATTTAGTCATCTGTCTATACTTCATACATCACATTCTACATTATTTAAGGACAACGACAATTAAATAATCATGCATTACGTACATACAGATAGATAAATAGACAGACACGCGATGCATGTATATATTCATATGTATTCTTAAATATTTATACATGCACGGTAAGTAGCATGCTTACCAACCGCATGATTCCGGGTTCAGTTTCACTGCGTGGTACCTTGGGCAAGTGTATAGTCAGACAGGCCACCCAAAAACTGAAAGAAGCCCGTCGTAATTATTTATATGAATATGGATTTATAATATGCAAATATGCCATATGTATATATATATATATATATATAACTGTACAATTATTACCACTTTTCTTTAATAATTAATAAAATTAATGACAACGACCAATTTTTTCCTGTAATTTTTCCTTTATTTTCTTCTTGCACACACACACACACACCACACACACATATATATATATATATACACACACATATATATATGTATATATATACATAAAACATATATAAATTTATAGAAAGTTTAGTAGATAGTTAGATATTATACATACATACAAATATACATACATACATAGACACACACACACACATACATACATACATACATACATACATACATACATACATACATATATATATATATACACACATACATATATATATATAATATATATATACATAAAACATAAATTTATAGAAAGTTTAGTAGATAGTTAGATATTATACATACATACAAATATACATACATACATAGACACACACACACACACACACACACACACATACATACATACATACATACATACATACATATATACAACATACATACATACATACATATGCAATCATACATACATACATACATACATGCATAAGGATGTAAAAATATTTTTCGAGTCTGTGTATTTCCGTATCATATCCATCCATCCATTTACTCGTCATCCATCCGTCCATCCATCCACCCACCCACCCATGTATTCAATCATTTATTAGATGACTATTTATCCAAACACCATTCCATCCATCTCATATTATTTATTTTCTCCCGCTATTTCATCTTCGCAGTTTTTGCGTCCCTCTCTCTCTGCTAATTTTTCTGATATTAACTTCCAAAAAATTGCCTCATTCTTTG
Organism: Octopus sinensis; assembly: GCF_006345805.1. Classification (NCBI taxonomy): domain Eukaryota; kingdom Metazoa; phylum Mollusca; class Cephalopoda; order Octopoda; family Octopodidae; genus Octopus; species Octopus sinensis. The sequence goes on along the minus strand of NC_043005.1, from coordinate 78,949,167 downwards.
AATATCATGTTATCATGGTATGAGCCATAACAATACATACGTAAGTCTTACCATATTGTTAACGTTTTTTTTTTTATTCTTTCTCCTTTTTCAGTAATTTCACTGCGGCCATACCGGAGTCCCACCTTTAGTCGAACAAATCGACCCCAGGACTTTGAAAGCCTAGTAATTATTGTAACGGTCTCTTTTGCCAAACCGTTAATTTACGGGGGCATAAGCACACCAGCATCGGTTGTCAAGCGATGGTGAGGGGGGCAAACTAAGTCACAAAAACACACACATACACACGCATATGCATACGACAGGTTTATTTCAGTTTCCGTCTACCAAATCCACTCACAAGGCTTTGATCGGCTCAAAGCTTTAGTAGAAGACACTTGCCCAAGATGCCATGCATTGGGACTGAACCCGGAACCATGTGGTTGGTACGCAAGTTACTTACCACACAGCCACGTTTTTGCTAAGAACTTAAAGGCTAATTGTGCAGATTTATGTTCGATGGCGTTCCTGGCGTGACTATTCCGTTTATCTGTAATCACAATGTTGAATGTACCCGGCCTTATTTATGACGAAAGAATATGATTTAATGTGGATTACGAGTTATTTCTAGCAATTACGTAGCGGTCCCCTCCTATGCTTTCTAACAATACCAGTTCCAAAGAATGAGTTAAAATTCTGTTGTTGTTGTCGTACTTGCTGCTGTTGCTGCTGCTGCTGCTGATATTGTTGTTGTTGTTTCAGTATCTATCTTCACCCATTATTTCTGAGTAGGGAAAGAGTCATGGGGGTAGAGTCCTCAGGCATCTCGGTAAGGTCCTATCAGAATCAACCCTCAATACTAATCCCGGCTGGTTTCCCAAACATGATCAACTGAAACTATGTCTGTTATCTAACCAGCTCGTTCCTGGTCGACACCAGAGATCATCCTGCCGGTCTATTCTGCGACATTCTAATCACATATCCCGAAGAGCAGTAACGGTGACCATTACAGATTTGTAATGTTTACATACCAGCCCGCTGTATGCGGGGGCTATATGAGCAATGTGTTCGGAGGCCGTGGTAGGTTAGTGGCACCTTGAGCAAGTGTCCTCCAGGCCAAACCCCGAAACATGGCATACACACCCATTACCCACTTTTGTCTTCGATCACATTCTATTCTACTCTAGGCACAAGGGCCGAAATTTTAAGGGAGGAAGTCAGTCGATTAGATCGACCCCAGCACGTAACTGGTACAAAATTATCAACCCCGAAAGGATGAAAGGCAAAGTGGACCTCGGCGGAATTTGTACTGAGAACGTAAAGACAGACGAAATACCTATTTCTTTACTACCCACAAGGGGCTAAACACAAAGAGGATAAACAAGGACAGACAAGGTGATTAAGTCAATTATATATCGACCCCAGTGCGTAATTGGTACTTAATTTATCGACCTCGAAAGGATGAAAGGCAAAGTCGACCTCGGCGGAATTTGAACTCAGAACGTAGCGGCAGACGAAATACCTATTTCTTTACTACCCACAAGGGGCTAAACACAAGATGATAAACAAGGACAGACAAGGTGATTAAGTCAATTATATATCGACCCCAGTGCGTAATTGGTACTTAATTTATCGACCTCGAAAGGATGAAAGGCAAAGTCGACCTCGGCGGAATTTGAACTCAGAACGTAGCGGCAGACGAAATACCTATTTCTTTACTACCCACAAGGGGTTAAACACAGAGAGGACAAACAAAGGCAGACAAACGGATTAAGTCGATTATATCGACCCCAGTGCTTAACTGGTACTTATTTAATCGACCCCGAAAGGATGAAAGGCAAAGTCGACCTCGGCGGAATTTGAACTCAGAACGTAACGGCAGACGAAATACCGCTAAGCATTTCGTCCGGCGTGCTAAAATCTCTACCAGTTCGATCACATTCTCTGTTGCGATAATGCTTTGCCACATACAGCGAGGGTGATATTCCAAAGGCTGGAGGAGTCTGAATGGGAAATAATGCCCCACCCACCATATTCGCCGGACATTGCCCCATCTGATTATCATTTATTTCGCAGTCTTTAAAATTATTTGGACTGAGAAAATATGAATTCTGCAGACGAGGTAAAAATACTGAAGGAGTATTTTTCGTCATGTACAAATAAGTTTTGGAAGAGGGGACTTACAAGTGTACTAGATAGATGGAAGAGCATTGTAGAAAATGAAAGAGAGTATGTTTTAGATTAAAAAAGAACTTTGATATTTTAATTTTGAAAGATAAAAGAAGTATAAAAAAAAGCTACATTACTTATGGGATGACGCAATATTAAAAGAAGTGTGTTTTATAGTCACAAGATATTGGGTTTTTCCGCCTATTGCGCAACGACTTACATTTCAATCTTTTATACTGGTTTCAGTCATTGCACTGCGACCATACTGGGACACCACCTTCAAGCGTTTAGTCCAACAAATTGACCTCATTCTAATTTTTAACCTGGTATTTATTTTATCGGTTTATTTTGTCGAACCTCTAGAATACGGGGCAGTAAGCAAACCAACAACAGTTGGGAAGCGATGGTGTAGAACAAATATACACATGCATACACTTATATGCGTGTAAATATTTGTGTGTGTATATATATATAAATATGTGGAGGTGCAATGGCCTAGTGGTTAGGGCAGCGGACTCGCGGTCGCAGGATCGCGGTTTCGATTCCCAGACCGGGCGTTGTGAGTGTTTATTGAGCGAAAACACCTAAAAGCTCCACGAGGCTCCGGCAGGGGGTGGTGATCCCTGCTGTACTCTTTCACCATTCTTTCTCCCACTCTTTCTTTTGTTGGCCTGCTCGCTTAGCCAGCGGGGTGGCGTCATTCGAAGGCTAAAACAATGCGAACGCATTGTGACCAGCGATGTGTAACAACATCTGATGGTCTGGTCGGTCACATGATCACGTGATATATAAATATATGTGTGTGTGTGTGTCTGTGTGTTATGTATGTATTATTGTGTATGGTATGTATGTACGTATGTATGTATGTATGTATGTATGTATGTAATAGAAGCACTCCGTCAGTTACGACGATGAGTGTCTAGTTGATCCGATCAACGGAACAGCCTGCTCGTGAAATTAATGTGCAAGTGGCTGAGCACTCCACAGACACGTGTCTCCATAACGTAGTTCGCGAGGAGATTCAGCGTGACACAGAGTGTGACAAGGCTGGCTCTTTGAAATACAGGTACAACAGAAACAAGAAGAAAGAGCAAGAGACCAAGTCTCTTACCACACAGCTACGTCTTCACCTTAGTCGATATTTATTTTTGACACTTTTGTTTCATACAATTCATAAGGTTATAAGTTATGGGTAGACATTTTCCTATTACCCATACCGTGTAATTTAGTAGACATCAGGTGAACAGAATCTTTCCGTACTTTAAAATGTACAGACTGGTTGCACACTGAGCCACGCTGATTCTATGTGAGATTTACTTTAAGGGTGAACGTGTCCACAGTCTACTCAGCCACTACTCAGCCACTTACACCTGAAATTATTAAATCCTCGTCGTTGAACGAGGGATACCCACCGTCATCGTCACCCACCGTCATTCGGTTCGATGTACCCCATGAAGATGATTTTCGTCTAATTTTCCCGCTCTATATTCTTTTCTTCGATTTCTTCCTTATTCTTCTCCCTCCCCCTAATCTTTTTCTTCTTCTTCCTACTCCTCCCTCTTCTTATTTCTGTCTCTTTTTTGTTCTTTCTTCTTCTTTTCTCTTTCATTTCCTCCTTCTCTTCCCTCTTTCTCTTCCCCTCACCTCCTCATCCCTCTCCTCTTCCTCCCTCTCCTCCGCATCCCTTCTCTCTTCATCCGTCTCACCCTCCTCTTCCCCTTCATTTTCGTCACCGTCATCCTCATGTTGTCCTCATCTCCCCATTCTTCATGCCACCACCACCATTACAACTACTACTACTTCTTCTACTACTACTACTACTACTACTACTACTACTACTATAATAATACTACTACTAATAATAATAATAATAATAATAATAATAATACTTATTTTATAGCTTTTCCTTTTTATTCCTCATGCATTTTATATTCCACATCCTTCTTCATCCGCTTCTCAATATCCATATTTCTATCCCCGTATTCTCCCTTTATCCTTCCCACCCTTCTTCTTATTCCTCGTCCCCATCATCGTCCACCACACCCGTCTCATCATTTTCATCATCTTCTCCTATCACCTTCTCCTCACCAGATTCCCACCAACCCTTCTTCTTCTTCTTCTTCTTCTTCTTCTTCTTCAGCCTTCGTCGTTCTTCTTCTGTTTTGTTTCTTTGTTAGTTTTTGTACTTGATTTTTTTTTTTTTTTGCTACTTCCCCTTTTCTGTATAAACATTTCTAGCTTCCACAAACGATAAGACACGCTAACAGCTTTAAACAATGATATGATACGGTCATGATGGAAATATATCAGTTGGCAAAGCCGTTGTGTCCTGATGCGTGGACAATAGCCGTGTTTTTGTTTTTGTTTTTATTTTCTCTTTGCTTTATCAAATCATAGAGGACATTCACTCGTCTATCCATGCAAAGACATATGTCTACACACGCGCGCGCGCGCATGCACACATACACACTTACTTTCATTTGTATTCATCTCGAATTTTATTGGGAGTAACCAACTTCTAAATCATTTTTTTTTTTTTGTATTTTTGTCCCTATTGTTGCTGTCCTCTTCAGGAAGGATTAAGACTAATAGAGGCCCTAAGCACTTAAAAGATTTTGGTTCCCCCTTATATCTATACTATATATATATATATATATATATATATATATATATATATATATATAGGCGCAGGAGTGACTGTGTGGTAAATAGCTTGCTAACTAACCACATGGTTCCGGTTCAGTCCTACTGCGTGGCATCTTGGGCAAGTGTCTTCTGCTATAGCCCCGGGCCGACCAATGCCTTGTGAGTGGATTTGGTAGACAGAAACTGAAAGAAGCCTGTCGTATATATGTATATATATATGTGTGTGTCTGTGTTTGTCCCCCTAGCATTGCTTGACAACCGATGCTGGTGTGTTTACGTCCCCGTCACTTAGCGGTTCGGCAAAAGAGACCGATAGAATAAGTAATGGGCTTACAAAGAATAAGTCCCGGGGTCGATTTGCTCGACTAAAGGCGGTGCTCCAGCATGGCCGCAGTCAAATGACTGAAACATGTAAAAGAGTTAAAGAGTATATATATATATATATATATATATATATAATTATATATATATATATATTCTATAAATATATATATATATATATATATATGCAGTTCAGAATATAAACAACAATATACCATAACATTTTTGGCTGTGCGGTACGTAGCTTGCTTACCATCCACATGATTCCGGGTTCAGTCCTACTCCGTGGCAGCTTGGGCAAGTGTCTTCTACTATAGCCTCGGGCCGACCAAAGCCTTGTGAGTGTCTACGCTCACACAAACACACACACACGCACGCACACACACACGCATGCACACACGCACACACACAAACACACACAAACACACACACACACACATACACTTACTTGCATTGTATTCATCTCGAATTTTATTCGGTGTAACCAACTTTAAAATCTTTTTTCTTTTTGTATATTTTTTTTGTCCCTATTGTTGCTATCCTCTTCAGAAAGGATTAAGACCAATAGAGGCCTTAAGCACTTAAAAAATTTTGATTCCCCCATATATATACGTAGTTCAGAATATTAACCATGATATACCATAAAATTTTGGGCTATGTGGTAAGTAGGTTGCTTACCAGCCACATGGTTCCGGGTTCAATCCCACTGCGTGGCACCTTGGGAAAGTGTCTTCTACTATAGCCTCGTGAGTGGATTTGGTAGACGGAAACTGAAAGAAGCTCGTCGTATATATGTATATATATATATATGTTTGTGTGTGTGTGTGTGTGTGGTTGTGTTTGTCCCCCTAACATCGCTTGACAACCGATGCTGGTGTGTTTACATACCCGTAACCAAGCGGTTCGGCAAAAATACTAGGCTTACAAAGTACTTGGCTTACAAAGAATAAGTCCCGGGGTCGATTTGCTCGAGTAAAGGCGGGGCTCCAGCATGGCCACAGTCATATGACTGAAACAAGTAAAGAGTAATGAAATAAAACTAGCAGTAAGATAGAAATTTTAATGCCTAGTTCTGTATTCTTCCTCTTCATTTATATTTGGGTAGTTTTCCCTATGACACCATGAACAATTCGAAATTATATTTCCGATCATATAGACCAGTTTGTATATTATTTTAGCAAGTTTAAAGTGATTTCTTTTGTGCCGTAAATCATTTACCATTTTTGTGGTGCTCCGCCTCCCTTCATGCCGTAGACAGATACGTTTGGTTTAATGATTAATCGGGCATTAATATTCATCATTATTATGTGGATTTAAGTCATTCCTGATTCAAAAGAGTTATGATACTATGAATGACAATTCTATCCTTTCGAAATTTGACCCAAAGCCAGCAATTTTCAGATGGTGGGGAAATATATTTCTTCAATCCCATTGCTCAATGTATGGTAATACAAGATGCTCCTACTTAGTATGAGCTGCTATATTTATTAGTCAATTTTTACTCAAATGACGATCTTTGAGATTTTATACTCACGAGGCTGCAAGGAGCACAAGGAACTGCAAGGAGTACATGGCTAAAAAGTTGAACGGGGCTTCAGCCTATCGGAGGATTAATCCATCCCAAGCTGCCATTTCTAGGCGGAGTGAACTGGAGCAAGATGCAATGTCACTGGCCACCCGATCTGAGAATCGAAACCATGGTTTAACGATCGCGATCCTGGCACTTAAACTACTAGACTACGCGTGTATTCAATGAATTACTCCTTATTTAACAGATCACACCAGATAATATCGCCATACAAATACTTCTAATACGACGTGGTAGCCACGGATAGAATCCTTCTTAATATAAGTTTGTTTGATCAAGGCTAATCCAAAGCTGAACAGCAAAATGGACTTAATGTGGTTGCTTGATCTGCAAAGAATAATAGCCATTAAATCATAGCCAAAAATATGAAATGCGATTTTCCTAAGAGTACTACATTTGGCAAGGTAGTATTCAATACATAATGCTTAAAATGATTTTAAAAAAAACAGAAGTGGGATGAGGAGACAGTATTTTCTGAAAGCCTTTTGATCAAACGTCTGGTTCATCAAGGAATAAGGTGCATTTAATATTTTTTTTCTTTTTCATGTTCTTCCTTTTTTTTTTAATCAAAATGTTCCTAAATGTATGGTTTCCCTCCCTCCCTCCCTCTCGGTCACTCCTCTCTCTATCTTTCTCCCTCTCGTAGTCGGAATATGCCGGTACCCAAAGATTCCTGCATACAGAAGCAAAAAATATTTGCTGTTAATAGGTTAAAATCAGTTTCGCCGACAGAATTGGAGATTTTTTGTTTGTTTGTTTTTTTATTTCTCTGGTAGCCAAAATTCTTGGATGCATCATGTTCCCATTGAAATATTGATAAAACATGATAATTAAACAAAAACGCATCCGCTGGTGAGTATAGTAAGCGCTAACACTCAAAACGAAAAACTTCTAAATGGTGCGTGTCATTCTGCTTTCCACCAAAAATTTTTTGATAGTTAATAACTTTAAAGAAAGGATTTCTTTAAATTTAAATAGATAGATAGATAGATAGATAGATAGATAGATAGATAGATAGATAGATAGATAGTTAGACAGAGAGACACAGAGACAGATAGATAGATCTCGTACTTACATAGATACGGATATACATACGGACATATATATATATATATATATATATATATATTGTAGGTACTGCAAATTTAGAGTGAATACTTGATAAGTGTAAGCACCTGTATATGCCAGATAGTGGCAGAGGTGAGAGAGTATATACCAAATATAAATTAAAAACAGAACACAAAAGATATCGCAGTATCCTTTGTGTTCTATTCTTAATTTATATTTTTATATATATATATATATAAATCCATTCACAAGGCTTTGGTCAGCCCGATGATATATTAAAAGACATTTGCCCAAGGTGCCAAGCAGTGGGACTGAACCCGGAACCATGTGGTTGGTAAGCCAGCCGCTATCACATAGCCACTCCTGCGCCTATATATATATATATATATTATATATATATATATACATATATATATATATATATATATACATATATATATATATATATGCATACATATATATATATATATATGTATGTATGTATGTATGTATATATATACATATATATGCATATGTATACATATATGTGTGTGTATACATGTATATATATATATATATATAATAAGTAAAAATACAGAAAAAATTCAAGGGAAAAGAAAAGCAAAAAACAAACGCTAGGACGTAGCACAAGGTGCGAAACTGAATATTAGAATTTGGACCTCCCGTTTACCTCCTGTACGTTTTTACATTTAGTAGACTTTATGTCGCTTTTTTATTCAGCACGCATCTTTTCATTTACATGTATATATACACACATATGCATTCATGCATTATACATATATATGTACATATACGTCAGTGCATAAAGAGGAAGAGGAAAAAAGAGAGAAGCAGGATGTGTAGTTGTTATGTTTGCATTGATGGAATTGTGAACAAACTGAATATGATCCAGGTCGAGTCCATTCTTTTTCTATTTAAACAAGGACAGGCATGGAGGCATTATAATGGCGGATCTAATAAATGAAGTCAGAATTTAAAACAAGAAAATAACACCTTTAATTATCTGTCTGTTTCTATCCCTTTTCTCATTCCCTCCGCCCTCTTTCTCTCTCCCCCACTCTCTCTCTCCTTCTTTCTCTCTCTTTCTCTGTCTCTCTCTCTCTCTGTCTCTCTCTCTTTCTCTCTCTCTCCCAACAGTCAAAGAACTTTATTCTTCTCCCTTTTACCAGCTTAATTCCTTTCATCTTAGTTGTTCATTCGTCTGGTTGCCTTTACCACTTTGCAGTTCTATTAAACACGCATTCTCTCTCTCTCCCTCTCCCTCTCTCTTCCTCCTCTCTCTCTCTCTCACACACACACATTTAGAGGCACACATTCTCTCTCACCACCTCTCACTATCTATCTATCTATCTGTCTGTCTATCTCTGTCTCTTTCTTTACACAAGCACACGTTTCCTTCACGACCAAGTTATTCAAATTGGTCGCGTAAACAAAGTATTCGTAACCAGATCATGGATCATTCGTTCATTTCTTGAGGTAATATCATTACGACTATTGAAGAGAGCCAGCAAAAAGATTGTATATATATATACATTATATATATATATATATATATATATATATATTATATACACATATACATACATATATAAATATATATATCTATACATATACATATACTATATATATATATATATACATATATATATATATATATATATATATATATATATATAAAATGTATGTGTATTTTTTCAATGTTTACAAATAACACGGGAAAAATAAATAATAGTTTCCAGGGTAGCAAAAAAAAAGAGGTAGAAATTCCAGGTTTTAGTGAAATGTTTTTGTATTACATAGATAAATAAGTAATTGGAGTTAAACGCAGGTGTTAATCAAATCTTTATACTTCCGACATATGTTTCGAAGAAAACATTGGTATCATTCCAGAAGCAATAAAATGTTGTAAAACAATGCAATTGTTCAGGGTAATGGACTCCTTTCCAAAGGACCTATATAGGTTTGCCTTTTGGAGCCCCGACTTGGAACTGCAGGATTGACCGCGAGAGGCGTAGAGCCCGGTCGGGGAGAAAAGCTAAGAGGCGTTAGTGCCTCAATTTGAATTTGTATTATTTGTATTTTTTGGTAGGTGGCTCAGCGCCTCAATTTGTAAGAACAATTTCGTCCATTTTTGAACTAGGGTAAGAGGTTCAATACGTCATTTTATTTTGTTATTCAAAAAAAGAGAACACTGTTTCCGTGAATGCAACAATCGGTAGGCGTTATCTGCTTCTTCCACCAACCATTTCTTTCATTACATCATCATTGTGTCTGTGTCCAGCCCGCAGCTACTGCCTCTATGTACGGCTTTTATAGCCAATTCAATGAAATAAAGTAGCTCACTTACCAACCACATGGTTCCAGGTTCAGTCCCACTGCGTGGCACCTTGGACAAGTGTCTTCTTCTATAGCCTCGGGCCAACCAAAGCCTTGTGAGTGGATTTGGTAGACGGAAACTGAAAGAAGCCCGTCGTATATATATATATATATATAATGTGACCGCGTGTCACATTATAATGTTGGCGATTTCTTTTCCTCCGTCTTCCCTTCTTTGGATCTTTCCTTTTCCTATGTTTTTGACAAAGAGCTCCGCTCGAAACGTTAAACCCTCCTTCCTTCCTTCTTTCCTGAGCGTCCAATAATACTATACTTGTTCCACGTCCTCGCGTTATTGTGTTTTCTCTTTGCGTTTTCATGTTTGGATACATATATATTTGTATATGTGTGTGTGTGTATATGTTTGTGTGCCTGTAATAGTCCCGCCCACCATCGCTTGACAACAGATGCTGGTGTGTTTACGTCCCCGTAACTTAGCGGTTCGGCAAAAGAGATCGATAGAATAAGTGCTAGGCTTACAAAGCATAAGCCCTGGGGTCGATTTGCTCGATCAAAGGCGGTGCTCCAGCATGGCCACAGTCAAATGACTGAAACAAGTAAAATAATAAGAGTGAAAGAGTAATATTTTCTCTTCAGAAATCTCAAGTTATTCTGACAGTTGTAAAAAATCTGAGAATGTGAATCATATATACTGCATGGACACCCGGGAATTATGCTCTGTTTATCACGTGATAAACAATATAAGCAAAGAGTTAATTTAGGACTAAAATGTGATCATTTATATCCTTCTGTATAAAACAATATTTTTCTATATATACTCAATATTTATACATACTGCATTTTTATCACTCCGTTTTCTACATTTCATCCTTGTGTATAATATCGCGATTCTCTCTATCATATTATGTTCAAGCGCTTAACAATCTCTGCAATTTTCACTGTTTAATTCTAGGATGGCTAAAACCTCATTTGGCCGTTCCATATTTTTTGTTCTGTCTCTCTCTCCCCCTCTCTCTCTCTCTCTTTCTCTCTCTCTTTCTCTCTCTCTCTCTCTTTCTCTATCTCTCGCTCTCCTTCTCCCTCTCTCCCTCTCTCACTCTCTCTCTCTCAATTTGTTCTATCTCTCCTCTGGTCTCCCGCTCCATTCTACGCCACTTCTTTTAAAATCTAAAACACTCAACCTTTCTCCCCGTCGCTTTGTCTGTGTATTTGAGAGACAGAAACAGACACAAAACCAAAACAACAACAAAACAAAAAAAAAGAAACAGAGAAAAAGAAAACAAACTAGAAAAATAAAAGAAAGAAAGAAAGAAAGAAAGGGTGGATTTTGCTGAATTATTTGCTTCCACTTCCAAGGTTATTGTTTAAGGTCTCCTCTTACTTCTCCTCCACCCCAACTCTCTTCTTTGTCGTGCGCCTCCTCAAGTGTCCTCCTTGAAACAGTCACTCCCTCACTACCACACTCTTAATACCATCCACCAAATGTCCTTCCTCCGCTTACTCCTCTCCCTTCTCTCTCTCTCTCTCTCTCTCTCTCTCTCTCTCTCAACCTGTGCTATCCATTTGAAGATGACAACAACATTTTATAGGTTTATCATTAATTTTAGCCATTTACTTTGTCACTACTCCTCCCTCCCTTTAATTTTTATTTGACTCACACACACATCCACACACACACATCCAGGCACAAGCATGCTCAAAACCAAACACACATACACACGCAAATCAAAGCACACACCACACACACATACACAAACAGTCCTACACCACTATGCTCTCTCAAACTAACAGACTCATACACAAATTAATGCACACCACATACATGCACATACACACATATACACTCACATATTCACACACATACAGAAGCATGCTCACAAACACTATCTCGCCCTCTCACACACACATAAGCTCACAAACAAACACACGAAATCACGAATCAATGTCCACGCTCTCTCCGCCTCTCTCTCATACACACACACACACACACACACTAGATGTTTTTTGTTGTTTTTTTCCTCTGACCCGATCCATTTTTTCCCTTTATCCATCCTCCCGTTCCCTTCCCTTTTTTTTTATTCAGGCATCATATTATTTTCCCTCAATTATTCCACACAGCCACTTCTACTACACCACACATTCGAAACCGCTTCCCCCCATTTCGTTTGTAGGATCCATTAAACAAATTCTCGACCCTACTACGAAATATTTCTCTCTTCATCCATTCTCTTTCCACATTTGTATCCTTGTTGATTTTGTTTTCTTTGCATTGTATTTTTCTTCTTTAATTTGTTTTATTTGTTATAAATTTAAACTTCATATAGAACGGTCGACAATCAGAGCATTCTCGGAGAATTTTTGGCTTCTTGACCCTTTCTTTCGAAACACAATAGACGGGTTTTTACAGCAAAATAATATTCATTAGATTCTATTGCTACCATCCTACTTATGTCACTATCAACTCCGGTTTCCGACATACATCAACACCATTATTTCTGGTGGAACCTCTCCAGCTTCTTTAGAACTTTCATCACTTCATCTTTCTACGACGCATTCTCCGGCTTTCAACTCTAACCTCTTAACTGGATTTCTATTTATCGATAAGTCTTTGATGGTAAGTCACTTTTATTCAATAAGAAACTCCAATCCTGAGTGGATTGTTCTCCGTTCAGAACCACACTGAAAAACTAGAATAAGTGGATAGATGAGACCTAGAAAATAAGACTACGTTACAAGGAGGGTTTTTAATAACAGTGGAGTAAGAGAAGGTTAAGAACGGCTTAACCAGATACACCAAAGAAAAACATGTGTGCATACACTGAAATAATAAATCGTGGCTGCAAACATGTCATCATTATCTGACTTCTGATTAGTGTTTGAATAAAGATGCCTTGCTATTGTCTCTCGTTTAACTGCCTTCTTAGAAGAGATTCGTATGTCTGCACAGCGGGAAGTATCACTGTAGAAAGCAACGACGTACGGTACTATCTCGAAGATGAAGTACAGTACACACACACACACCACACACACACACATATGTGTGTGTGTGTGTGGTGCGCGCAACTATGTGGTAAGTAGCTTGCTTACCAACCACATGGTTCCGGGTTCAGTCCCACAGCGTGGCACTTTGGGCAAGTATCTTCTGCTATAGCCTCTGGCCGATCAAAGCCTTCTGATTGGATTTGGTAGACGGAATCTGAAAGAGGCTAGTGGTATATATGTATATGTATGTATACATATATATATATGTGTGTGTGTGTATGTTTGTATGTCTGTGTTTGTACCCTCCCCCGCCCAACATCGCTTGACAACTGATGCTGGTGTGTTGACGTCCTCGTAACTTAGCGGTTCGGCGAAGACAGATAGAATAAGTACTAGGCTTACAAACAATAAGTTCTGGAGTCGATTTTCTCGACTAAAGGAGATGCTCCAGCATGGCCGCAGTCAAATGACTGAAACAAGTAAAAGAATATATTTATATATATGTGTGTATATATATATATATATATATATATATATATGTGTGTGTGTGTGTGTGTGTGTGTAACTACATAATGTAATGTATTTTGGGTTTATATGAAATAGTTGTATGTGATTCGAATTAGATTATTAGATTTGGTTGCTATTTCTTACAAGTGACCAACCACTTAAAGGTTCTTTCGTATTCTCGCATAATGTTCAAAGCTAGAATTTGAAGTTAGCATTAAAGATGCATTCGTTCGAATGTGAACTTAAGAGTGAACATCGTAACGAAAGGACTTTTAACAGAAGGCATTTGTTAAATGCGGCAAACTGGCAGAATCGTTAGCGCGCCGGGCAAAACGCTAATAATATTTCATACCTCGATTATAAGTTCTGAGTTCAAATTCTGTCATGGTCTAACGTGCTTTTCATACTTTCGGGGTCGAAAACATAAGTACCAGTCATGTACCGGTGTCGATGTAATCGACTAGCCTCCTCTCTTAAAATTTCAGGCCTTGTACCTATAGTAGAAAAGATTTCGTTTTAAAATTTTAATGAGGCGCCGAAAGAATCGTTTTAAGCGTCAAGTAAAATGCCATATTGTATGTCTCCCGCTTCTTTCCATACTGCGTTCAAATCCCACAAAATTAAACTTTGTCTTTTATTCCTTCGGGGTCGGTAATGGAAAGTACCAGTCGATTACTAGCATCGATTACATCGACTAATCACCCATTCTTCTAAACATCAAAACGCATTATTTCTTCCGAATTTAAGGCGGCAAGCTGGCAGAATCGTTAGCACACAGGGCGAAATGCGTAGCCGTATTTCGTCTGCCGCTACGTTCTGAGTTCAAATTCCGCCGAGGTCGACTTTGCCTTTTATCCTTTCGGGGTAGATGAATTAAGTACCAGTTACGAACTGGGGTTGATATAATCGACTTAATCTGTTTGTCTGTGCTTGTTCTTCCCCTCTGTGTTTAGCTCCTTGTGGGTAGTAAAGAAATAGGTTTTTCGTCTGCCGCTAAGTTCAGACTTAATCTGTTTGTCTGTCCTCTCTGTGTTTAGCCCCTTGTGGGTAGTAAGGAAATAGAAATAGGTATTTCGTCTGCTGTTATGATCTGAGTTCAAATTCCGCCGAAGTCGACTTTGCCTTTCATCCTTTCGGGGTCGATAAATTAAGTAACAGTTACGCACTGGAGTCGATATAATCGAATAGCTCCTTGCCCATAAATTTTCAAGGCCTTGTGCCTAGAGTAGAAATAAATATTTCTTCCGAATTTACATACTGACTTCAAATTCCGCCGGGCTCTACTTTGCCTTTCGTCCTTTCGGGATCGAAAAAATAAGTTCCAGTTGAGAACCGGACATCAATGTAACCGATTCATCTCCTTCCTCGAAATTGCTGCCCTTATGCCAACATTTAAAATCAATATTATAGTGTGTTTTGGCATATATTGTGTAATTTATTTTTCATATTTGAGATGCTACTTTTTGATTTGTGTTCGATTTTAAAATTACAACTTGGAGGCCAAAGTTACTCTATTACCAGCATGTGATTAGAATGTTGCAGGGAAAAATCGTAATTCTACAAGCGGAGTCAACCGGCGGCACATTTAGAGGAAGATCAAGACCAAAATGGTTGGATAATATCCAGTGTCTCTGTCGGTCATGCTTGGGAATCGAACTGGAAGGCACAATGACGGTTGTTTCTCATCAAACCCTAAGAAGAAGGTGTCTGAGGACCCTTTTTCCTACCACACTCCCAAGAATTTAGTGAGGAGAAGACAGATGGGTGAGTCTGGCAAACCAAGTAATTATGTAGAGACGCCTTCATTGACTCGCAGAACTGATTTCGTGTGTTGGACTTTACATTTCCATGGGTTAAACAAACATTATTTAGCAGAGTCGTTCCTGCGGCGGACAGAATACTTTGTGACATTTCTCCCGAGTCAGAACGTTCCGAGTTCAAATGCTGCCGGGGTCTCGACTTCACCTTTCAAACTTTCGTGGTCGATAGAATAAGTACCTGTTGATCACTGGCGTCGAAGTAATCGACTTACCCCTCCCCCGACTTGCTGGCCTGTGCCAAAGTTTGAAACCAATATATCCAATATGAACTTCGTCAAACGTACATTTTTTGTAAGGAGACACATTTTATATCTAAATTCCATATAGCAAAAATTGCCACTTTGAATATGGAGTCAATCATTATAGATATAATATCCATCCCCTCAACATACACACACAAACACACAAAGAATGTTTTAATGAGCTTTACCATTCTCGAAGTTCCTGCATTAGCAATGATTTCGTTTGATTTGTGGCAAAGTAGAGATTTAGAAGGAAGGAAGAAATATAGTCGATCGTATCAAATGCAAATATATTATAGCTACTTATAATTTCGACCCAGGAGGGATGAAAATAGGGAGAGAAAACTACTGCGAGGTTTGAATTTCGAATAACAAGATGGCGAACTATGAGCATTTTTATAATCCTGCGTTCCTGCGTAAGTGATGTCATTTCGTAATGCAGAATTGCAGAATATTCCATATTTTACATTATTTTTGTTCCGAGTCACTAAAGGGAGAGATTGAGAACGAGAGAGATAGTGTGGGACGAAGAGAGAAGGAGTTTGAAGAGAGACAATAATTACAGAAATAGATAGATAGATAGATAGATAGATATGTGTAGAAAAGGAGAGAGAGAGAGAGGAGAGAGTAACGACAGAGGAAACAGAAGAAGAGAAGAAAATGAAGTGAATATTATCCCTTGTTGGATTATTAGATAAAGAAAAGGGGAGAGAAGGAAAGTTAGCAGTAATAATTAGAGGGGTTGTAACAACCAGACAAGCTGACAAAACAGCAACAAAAAGAAGCAAAGAAATTAACGGGAAGTAAGGAGCGTTGAAAGAATAAGTGCCGGGGAAAGCAATGGATATGGAAATAGACGAGAATGGTAAACAAATGTGTTGGGCTGTGGGAGGTAAGTTTAGTTTAGTCTGTATTTATGCAAAAGAACACTCTAGTTAACTATAATTAGAGGAGAACCTAAGAGCCGAGCTAATGGTAGACTGCGACGCAATATTGTGCCTTATTTCCAACAGACAATATTATAATACATACTCCATTTTGTAGCCCCTTACCGTAATTATTCTGTTTTTGTTTTGTTTAGTAGTTTGTTGCTTTGTTTTCGTTTGTTTCTTTTGTATTTTGAGTTGTTGTTTTTTTTTTTTCTGTTTTGCTTTTGCTTTTTTTCTTTTTTCTCCTGTTCACACTATCGTTGGTTTAGTACCGACCGGAAGAAAGAGAACAAGCTGACAATGTTTCTTTGATATCTCATACAATTATAACAATGACACGGATTACTGCCTAAATAAATACACGCACACATACAGACAAGTGTCCGCGAAAATATGTGTGTGTGTGTGTGAGTGTGTGTGTATGTATATATATATATATATATCACCGTGATCACCGTGATCGACCAGGCTATCAGATGTTGCTACACATCGCTGGTCACAATGCGCTTCGCATTGTATTAGCCTTCAAATGACGCCACCTTGCTGGCTAAGCGAGCATGCCAACAGAAGAAAGAGCGAGAGACAGTTGTGGCGAAAGAGTACAGCAGGGATTGCCACCACCCCCTGCCGGAGCCTCGTGGAGCTCTAAGTGTTTTCGCTCAATAAACACTCGCGATGCCCGGTCTGGGAATCGAAACCGCGAGCCTACGACCCTGACCACTGGGCCATTGCATATATATATATATATATATATATATATATCTTATTACTTGTTTCAGTCATTAGACTGCGACCATACTGAGGCAACGACTTGAAGGGTTTCAGTAGAATAAATTGACCCCTGTAAATATTTTTAAATCTGGTTCTGATTTTATTATCACTATAGTCTATTTCCAAACCGCTAAGTTGCGTGGACGCAAGCGAACAACACCATTTGTCAAGTGTTAAATGTGTTTTGTGAGGGGACAAACACACCCACAAATTTTCCCCTCTCACTCAAAAACAAACACACACACATACACACATATATATACGACCGGTTTCAATACAGTTTGCCCCAGTTAAATTCACTCACAACTGATTCGTCAGTTCGAGGCTATACTAGAAGTCAATCGCACACGGTTTCGCGCAGTTATATTGAATCCAAAATCCTGTAGTCGCAAGCTTATTAATCAACAGCCATGCCTATGGTTCCGGGTTCAGTCCCATTGCGTGGCACCGTGGGTAAGTGTCTTCTACTAAAGGCCGACCAAAGCCTTGAGAGTGCATTTGATAGACGGAAACTGAAAAAAGCCCGTCGTATATATGTATATATGTATGTGTGTGTATATGTTTGTGTGTCTGTGTTTGTCCTCCCAACATTGCTTGACAACCGATGCTGGTGTATTTACGTCTCCGTCACTTAGCGGTTCGGCAAAAGAGACCGATAGATTAAGTACTAGGCTTCCAAAGAATAAGTCCTGGGGTCGATTTGCTCGACTGAAGGCGATGCTCCAGCATGGCCGCAGTCAAATGACTGAAACAAGTAAAAGAGTAATGTATTGATGCTATCAAATGGACTGCATCCATGTTCGATCACATCAACCCAAGTACACATTCTACCTCGGTTCCTATTTTATCCTTGACCATTTATTCAGTATTTAAGTTACCTTATGCAATAGAAGTACGCAATTTACCATTCCAATAGAAAGTAAATAAGCAAAATCCTGACGAGTTTAATATCGATAGAATGGTGTCCAAACTTACTATATGTATTTCATAATATTTCATAATTTCTCTCTTATTTCTGATTTGGTTTCAAATTTCGGCACGAGCCAGCAAGGTCAGAGTGGAGATAAGTCGATTACATCAGCCTCAGGGCTCAACTGTTGCTTATTTTATCGACCTCTATCACCCACGAAAAGAAGGATGAAAGGCAAAGTCGACCGCGGAGGGCTTTCAACTCAGAATGCAAAGACGTACGAAATGCCGCTTAGCATTTGGCCCGGTGTGCTAAGGAATCTGTCATCTCACTGCTCTAGCTATGTAAAACATTGACGACATTGTGCGATTACGGAGGACGATCACATTGAGGTGTGGTGCCTGAAAATTTTCGTTTCAATATCCAGCAAATTCTTAAAGAATTAGGCTTCTTTAAGTTCGACTGTGTCTTTCATCTTTTCGGGGTCGATAAATTAAGTACCAGTTACGCAGTGGGGTCGATGTAATTGACTAAATCCTTTTGTCTGTCCTTCTTTGTCTCCTCTATGTTTAGCCTCTTGTGGGCAATAAAGAAATAAGTATGAAACACACATACACACACATATATATATATATATTAGTTTCTACTCTAGGCAGAAAGCCCAAAATTTTAGGGGAGGGGTCCAGTCGATTAGATAAACCCCAGTACGCAACTGGTATTTAATTTATCGACCCCGAAAGGATGAAAGGCAAAGTCGACCTCGGCGGAATTTGAACTCAGAACACAAAGACAGACGAAATACCTATTTCTTTACTATCCACAAGGGGCTAAACACAGAGAGGACAAACAAGGACAAACAAACGTATTAAGTCGATTATATCGACCCCAGTGCGTAACTGGTACTTATTTAATCGACCCCGAAAGGATGTAAGGCAAAGTCGACCCCTGCGGAATTTGAACTCAGAACGTAACGGCAGACGAA
Organism: Octopus sinensis; assembly: GCF_006345805.1. Classification (NCBI taxonomy): domain Eukaryota; kingdom Metazoa; phylum Mollusca; class Cephalopoda; order Octopoda; family Octopodidae; genus Octopus; species Octopus sinensis. Next base: position 78,929,916 of record NC_043005.1, on the reverse strand, counting down.
ATACCGGCAAGCATTTCGCCTGGCGAGCTAACGTTTCTGCCAGCTCACCTGCGTGTGTGTGTGCGTGTGTGTATTACCAGGGTTATTGTATAAGACACGCAAAGCGCTACACAGAGGGACTAACTGAATCCAGACCATGCGGTTCCGCAACAAACTTCTTACCGCCAAGCAGTGTGTGTGTATTGCTCACTGTTTCATGAAAATAATAACGATAATGATTTGTGACATTGCCGTAAAGCAAACCAATCTCGAACGCATAGAGTCACGCCGTGTTTTATTTATTATTTTTCTTGCCGAATACGGAAGTATAGGCGTCGAGAGTTTCATGGAGTTCCAACCACATCCTGTCATTCTAAATGTAATTATAATAATTTGATTTTTATTTGCCATCAAACTACAATCATCCGCATTACACTTGAATCATAAACAAGGATTTACAAAATGGCGAGGAACACAAATGATACACAAAGCTAAATTAAATATAAATAAGAGAAGGGGAAAGACTTTATACAATATACGGAACATGATGTTTATAGCTAATTACAAGAAATAATTAATCGTAGAAGTACAAATAGATATTGGCATAACTAAAAGAGATATCAAGGATAACGCACAGATTCCCGAGTTAAGGCTCCCACAGTTTGTCCATCTTGTTAAGTGTGGTATTCTTTTTCCAATTACAGGGAATAATTAAAGGGTTAGGTATACATAGATTCTTCGTTTTTGTATTTGGTTTACAAGATTCTTGATGTGAATTTGTGTGTTGATATAATTTTTGTGTGTGTTTTGGGAAGGTCATTATGCTAATAACGATAAAATACACACAGGCTCAATTCTACTTCTTCTTAGTCTCTAACTCACTGAAAAAGTCGGGAACAGTGACGAAAGAACTTTGATTAACAAAAAAAAAACCATTGACTGTTCAGCCAGTACATTAAACACACGATCGATCAGTTATTTCTTTTTTATATTTAACCCCTTAATGCCGGTATTACCCGAAGCATGCAAGACACTGCTCCGTTTGTTTTTTTTTTTTATCTGAGGCCACACAAACACACAAGTGCCAACGAACTTGTGTCTATTTACGTTCACCGTTACAATAACATAGCTTCATACATTTATGTCAACCGGTTTATGAAAACGAACAGTGTGAAGCTATTCATCATAGTATGATATGCATAAGTTATTCTGCTCAAGTTCAGAAAACAGCTTACGTGTGGTACAACTCAAAACACGGTATTATGCTTGTAAAGTATCCGCGTGCCATTGGTCTACTGCTAGTCTCATGACTTGAACCTATAATAGCTAAGATAATGCACGAGACGGCGAGCGGGCGCACCTAGAGAGATAAAGTACACGATAGCGAATGTAAACATACGTCAGCCGCTAAAAAGTCCGTGATAGATGTAGGGCAGCTCTGCATCGTATATTTACGTTAACCGCGGTTAGGCAAGCAAAAGTGTGATCGCATATTTGCGTCAACCGTTGTCAAGGGGTTAAACAAAACTTACAATAAAGTGTAATTGAACCTGTGCTTTTGCTACTTTTAATTGGCATAATGACTTTCCCAAGGCACAATAAAATATACATACATATAGATATAATTAATTTAAAGAGAAAACATTGCAGGGAAATACATAACCTCTTATTCAATGAAAGCTCACCAAAAGTATGACCTACCAGCAGGCATTAAATACAACTTGTTCCAAAAGTTCCGGCCAGTATTTCGTGTGTTGCAGCACTCAAGAAACTGTCCATGTCTTTGAGACAAAATAAGCAGAGTTATGAAGAGAAAAAAGAAAGGCAAAATCGACCTCGGCGGAATTTGAACTCAGAACGTAAAGACAGACGAAATACTGCTAAGCATTTCGCCCGGCGTGCTCACCGCCTTCAGAAAAAAAAATTAATTTACCATATTGTTCCTCTTCCGTTTGCCATCCCTGTTTCCTCCCCATCATTTTGTCGCAAAATGATGGCATGGTGCGTTTCTAATAAAGATTTGTAACAATGACTGTAGGCTGCGCATTCCGTGAGAATGTATATATGATCCTATTTACCTCTTCATTGGACCGGTATCTGTTTTATCGAATTCAGCATGATAAGCGCTAAAGCCAAAGCGGGTTTTGAACTTATAATGTGAAAAAAGAAGAACAGAATACATAACTACCAGATTTGTCTGTCTATTTACTCTTATAATGATTGCAAGTTAATAAATAATGTCTTGTGTCCTAGGACTCTTAGAGCCGGTTACACGTGAATCGAAACTACGATCCGACGATCGCAATACCCCTAACCACTAGCCTATGTGATGTGTCTTCATTCAATACTGGTTACTAAAATAGGAATAAAGTCACAAATTTTACGGTTGAGTAAACAGTGAGTTAAAATCAACCATGTTTTTAACTGGTGCTTTAATTTATCGACACCCGAAAGAATGAAACATAAAAAAGGTCCCGGTGGGATTTGAACACAGAATGCAAATTGACCTAGCTAATTATTGCAAATCATTTTTGCCAGCTATTCTACTAATTCTGTCAATCCACAAACCTCTGTTATAGGAAAGCCAACAACAACGAAAACAAAAGCTAAATTTCAACGAGAGCGCTGCGTTAAAAGGGACACACGTGGTGGCATTTAATGTAAGCTGGATGACGTGTGTGAGGGAACAGTTAAAGAGATTTGACAACGAACCAAAAATAGAACATATTCATTTATTTTTTTATTAATGTTATTCATTTTTAGATATTTAAATTTCTTGAATTAAAAAAAAAACGAAATAATTTATGCAACCCTTTGTCTGGAAACACTTTATCATTAATTTCATTAATTTCATTAATGTCTTCCTGTTAATTATTGCCATTGTTTCACAATACTTCCTTACATTGTTTTAATAAATACCGAAATCCTCTAAAGTATACATACATACGTACGTGTATGTGTGCGTGTGTGTGCGTATGTATGTTGTTGTTGTTGCTGTGTGTGTGTGTAATAACTGCGATAGTTACCATGAGAGAAACTCTCATGGATTTTGGGTGCATATAAACTCTCGTGTTTAAATCGCTAGCGGGAGATAAATAAACCGTTATCGCCACCGCCGAGATTACCAGATCATGTGATTTCGGCCTTCCTTGGCCTTGTAAATGGTAGACGTTCGACAACTGGAAATAACAGTGATACCTTCGCGAGCGATATACATAGAATCTCAGTGCTTAATCAAGCATTAATATCGCGAATAGCCAGCGAGCTGATAGAAAACGTATTTTACATATAATTACAGGATAAAATTTCTTATCGAGTTGAATCAAATAGATTCCCTGGGCCGGTTTCCTGGATATCCTGGCGCCTGGCGTATATACATTCCACCATCCTGGACAAGACGCTGGGTCATCGGAGGAATACTAATTTTCGCCATCTGAGTGGATTGGAATAACGTGAAATTAAGTGTTTTGCTAAAGAACACAACACGCACCCAGTCCAAGAATCGAAAACACAATCTTATGATCATGAGTCCAACATCCTAACCACTAAGCCACACGCCTCCACGTGTGTGTGATGTGTGTGTGTGTGTGTATGTGTGTGTGTGTGTGTGTGTGTGTGCGTGTTGGAATAATCTTATAAATAGTGCGTGAGTCGGTATTCTACAGAGAATAAACATTATTGAACGCAAGGTAACAACTTTTTTCCGTGTTCTGAAAGGTATTTACTCGATTTTCTTAGCTGTCTTCACAACCACCCTGCGTGAGAAAATTTCTTATATTCTGTAGTGTATATATATATATATATATATATATAAAAACATTCATTCTTATATTATTGCGGCGTTACGTGCACCCCCCCCCCGTTTGTTTGTCCAATTTAAACCCTGCACGACTTCTATACACACTGTCTTTTCTACCCGCCATGCTTCTTCACCAAACTTTTTGGCGCCCTCCGATTCTTCCCCTCTCTTCTCCCATCCTCCTCCCCTCTTCCTCCCATCCTCCTTAATCCCTTCTTTCTCCTTTTCTCTTGGTCACTGATTCTGTCCCCTGCCTTCCACCCTCTTTGATTCTCTCTTCTGTCTCTCTTTCTCTCTCTCCTGCGACCTGCTGCTTCTAAACATTCTGTTGGCCTTCGTATCTCGACCAACATGTGTCCCCGCTACCGAAACGGTAATTATTTCTACGCCAGCTATGTTGTTGTTGTTGTTTTTGTCTCATTTGGTCTAAAGTCGTATGACAACCACCGTTATATATATTTTGTTTATTCATTACTGTTTTCAATTCGTTTTCGTCTCTTGTATTCACATCCGTCTTGTGCGTTCACATTCCTGTCTTCTACCAAGAAATCTAATGCTTACAGCTTAGTTTTTTTCTTGGGCTGGCCGAGTTGGAGCAAATATCAGAATTGAACAGCCGAAATTTGCTATGATGATTCGATGTCTGACTGAAGATTGAAGGCTTCGAATGATTTGTCTGTGTTCCGTGTTCGTCCCTTCCTGTATTTCACGTTCATTATATATAAAAACATTCATTCTTATATATATACATATATATATATATATATACAGAGAGACAGAGAGAGAGAATAAACGACATTCTTTATTGAATCACTGAAATTGTTTCCACACATTCTTACGCCCTTGGTACATTGTTGACATTTTATGCTACCATTATCTTGCAACCATGGTGTAAAAGGCACCTCTTCGGGTGATTGATTAAAAATGTCTTTCCTTAGATTCTCCCGTCATTTCAGTCGGTGTGATAATGCATACACATAGTGATATGTCATTCCCAGCAGTTTACAGACAAAACTCGTATACATATACATATATATATATATATATATAGAGAGAGAGAGAGAGAGAGAGAGAGAGAGAGAGAGAATTAAGGGACAGACACACCATAAAGTAATTCAATTAATAATGAAAGATATTATCTATAGTAAAATATAAATTTAAATATATTATTATTAATATAGTACTAAAAAATTCTATACTAAATAATACAAATTAAAAATATACACATTAAAACGACGACGCGTGTTTCATGACGATGTATTCAAATCGACCATATCAAATCGATAATCTCAAAAATTAATATTTCTTCGATCCAACGATACATAGCCACTCTTCAGGTCTCAATAACATATAAAATAAATTTACCATATAAAGACGTTATGAGTAAATTGAGTTTGTTTTCTCCTGTTGCCTTGGAATTTTATATTCCCTACTAATAATAATAATATATATATATATATATATATATTATATATATAGTAAAGTTTATTTGCAAACAGAATGTGGTAATCCTATAAAGGACGATGCTACTGTTGCTTAAGCCCCAGAAAAACGACAGTAACGGTGTCTTTTATAGGACAACCACATTCTGTTGACTTATAAACTTCTCTATTCAGTACTGTTACTATTTAAAACAAGTTGTTTTTTCCCCTGTGTGTGTGTGTGTTGTGTGTGTGTGTGTGTCTGTGTCTGTGTGTGTGTTCTCTGTGTGTGGTGTGTGTGTGTGTATGTATGTGTACATACACGTTAACTTGCAAACAATTTCCGTGTACTAAATTACTGCACATGACATTGGTCTGCCCGGAGAAATGAATAGAGAGTTGCCTCAAGCGCCGCACAGTGGAACTAGATACAAAACGATGCGATTGCAATGCGAACGTCTTAACAGCAGAGCTATGCCTGCGCCTATTAAATGTGTAGTGACTGTTCTTTATGATGCTGAATGCGATGCAATTAGCATGATTAATGATAAACGTCGCCCTTTTCAAGCCTAGCCAGATTCATGAGCCCGGTTTCCCGGTTTCTGTGGCGTATGTGTTCCCCCAGCTGGACGGGACGCCACTCTATCGCAGCGTTACTCAAGAAACAGTAAGAGAGAGTAAGAGAAAGTTGTGGCGAAAGAGTAAAACAGAGGTCGCCACCACCACATGCCGGAGCATCGTGGAGCTTTTAGGTGTTTTCGCTCAATAAACACACACAACGCCCGGTCTGGAAATGGAAACCGCTATCCTCCGACCGCGTGTCCGCTGCCCTAACCACTGGGCTATTGCGCCTCCACAATTAGCATGATTAGGTTAAGGAAAAATGTCGACGTAAACTTTCATGGAAACAGTGAAGGTTTTTCTTTATTTCGTTTGGTGAATCTGGAGAAAAAGTCAGATCCAAATACCATTGGAGGCCCAATGGGACTAGTGTGAGTGATCAGATTAATGTTTCGTTTAATATGGCAACATCTGTGGGAAAGACATGAGCAAGAAGAAGATACCCGGAACTGGACGCACCAAGGGTGCCAAAGGATCGAGGGATCGAGATATTGAAGGATCGAGAGATCTAAAGACGAGTGGGTCCGATGTGCCTGAGCGAAAGCAAGCCCCGTAAGGGTGAGGATGCTATCGCTGGTTCCAGGTTTTGTGTAGTTAGCCGCATCGAGAGAGAAGTTTACGGTGGATTGAAGTGTGGTATAATATCCATGCGAGCGGGCATGCTTGCAGGAAGAGTCTGAGGAATAACAAAACCTGTAAGAAACGAAACTGCGCCCTGGAACAGACCATACTTGACAGAGTGTGGGTCACAAATAGAGGGAATGATAGAGAGAAGGGAGAGAGAAAGAGCGAGAGAATGGGGGGAGAGATACGATGACTTGTTAATAGTCAAGTATACGTCATCTTTCTACTGTAGTCGAGTGCAATTTTATTACGCAGGGGCAACATATGACTGATCTATTTGTGTCAACGATTAATATTTTATAATTTGAATAATGATCAAACGGATTTGTACCTCAGACTTTAGTACATACAGCGTTTGGCAGGCAGTAGGTCAGTCACGACTAGATGTGCGAACAAAATCAGTTACGATATATATATATATATATATATATATATATATATATATACAGAGGTAGATAGATAGATTGATAGATAGATAGATAGATAGCTAGCTAGATAGATAGATAGATAGATAATAGATAGATATGAGCATGTGTATGGTGCTGGGATATATCCATGTGGCATATGTCGGATGCGTGTCAGCTGCCGTTGTCATGGTTCAGCAAGCGCTATCAGTCGAGTGGTGTCATTGTGTTGTGCTGTTCATAACGACATTATCCTTGTAGTCATACGTGTATATATGCACACACACACACACACACACACGCACGCACACACACACACACACATATATATATATATATATATATATATATATATATATATAGCGCGTTTTAACTTAGTGTTCAGTCTATGTACTGCCGCCATGCTGGGCCACCGCATTGAAGTAGCCTTAATCAATCATCAAATACATGTATGCATATATATATATATATATATATATATATATATATATATATATATATAACTGTATATATCCTGTGTTATTGATATGTGTACTTATGGGCGAATGTGCGCAAGCATGTCTGTATCTGTGTGTGCGTGTGTTTTCTCTCATGAATAACATTTTTATATATAGCTTATTAGTTTCAGACGTAAATGCAAAAATTGTGTGAAAAGATGCTCGTTTGGGGAGAGTAAGAAAAACGACGCTGCCTTAAATCTCTATGGTACGTAGGACAATATATAAAGTTTCATACGTGAAATGCTATTACGACATATTACGACATATGTGCGTGTGCGCGTGAGTGTATACATACATCTATAGATAGCCTAACGTATTCAACGCCATTTTGTCATTCATTCTTGCTGATGAAGGCAGAATTATGGCCGCCATTAGCCCTGTGTTTCACCAGCAGACGTGAAATGACAAACTGAGTGCATTGCGTTCCAAGTCTAATTAATATGATGATAATTAACCTTAACATCCGTTATTTAATCTACGATCTCTCAAATTCAAAAATCAATACGTGTGTCATATTGTTTCTTCATTTGCATTGTGAGGTGAGCATAAATATCTTTCTTTTACACTTGCTCCAATGATCTTGCACAATATCACTCTGTCTCATTCTCTCTGCACGTGGCAAGCTTAATAATTGTTGAGATACATTTTCAATGCATGAAACCAATGGTAGCTTCTTTGGCCTACACTCCCTTTCTTTCTTTCTCTCTCCCTCTCTCACAGACACTCACACTCTCTCTGTCTCTCTTTCTCACACACATACACACATTGTAATGAATGTCGAAAGAACAGGGATTAGATAATGACTATCATTAGCTTACAGCTGTTTCGGCTATAAGCTACATTATACTCAGAATTAAGTGTTTGTATTGTACGATATTTTAAAGTTCCTCGGAACCATTCAAAATGAAATGTATATTTATTGTTTAGTGCATGCTTGTGGCATTTAAATAGATTCATTCCAAATACAAAGCATTTAAATGCTTTCTGCAATAAACACACTCCATTTCAATGTCCCGGAAGGAGCTATAAGATGCTCTAAGTACAACGCTTTCTATAGAAGAAACAGAAGAAGATAGAAAGAAATTCCAGTGTGGGGAATAACAGTAAATATTAAAAAGGAAAATGTACTGAAGAAATATATTTATGAAGCAAAATGTCGACATAGCCAACCAGTTTCGCGGACCTTCCATACATATTTCCCTTATACCATATTCATTCACAAGGATGGGTGCGAATACATGGCAGAAAATACTTGCCCAAGGTGCCGCACAGTATGGCTGAAGCCAAAACGTTTAGTTGTAAAGCAAGCTTGGTAACCACACAGCCATGACTTCGCTTATTCTATTTAACTACCATTTCATTTTATTTTTTTAAGTTTTCCTTTTTTTTTCTTTTCTTTTTTAGTTCATAAATTTAATGCAATCATGTTCAGAGAACAGCCATGTATTTCATTGGTAAATGTGTTTATTATTGTTTGTTAAGCCATTTATTTGGCAACTAGCTAAAATGTCTGCTTTTTAACGAAATAACAGAATCAAGCATGGCGATTCAACACGAGAGCCGCTGTCCAAATAGCAAAGATAATATGGAAAAATGATGGCCGTGTGATTGTTGTTTGTTGGCCATGTTAGGCTGTAGAGAGATCAATGCAGACAACAGCTATGGAAGCTTTCAATATATCATCATCATCATCATCGTTGTTGTCATCGTCGTCGTCGTGTTCGTTGTGGTTATCATTACCATTATTATCATCGTTCAGGCAGTCGCCGTCGCCTTCAACATCAACGACGTCGTCATCATCACCATCACCACAAATACTACTATTATCATCATCATTATCATCATCACTACCATCATCATCATCATCATCGTCATCATCACCACCACCACCACAACCGCCGCCACAATCATATCATCTTGATCATCATCATCATTGCCGTGTGCGTCATCACCATCACCATCAATATATGGAGTAGTAATAGTAGCAGCAGCGACGGTAGTAGTAGTAGTAGTAGTAGTAGTAGTAGCAGTAGCGGTAGTGGTGGTAGTAGTAGTAGTAGTAGTGGTGGTGCTTTGTTTTACGATGCAGTTTTTGGTCAGTTGTTTTGGTGGTGGTGGTGGTGGTGGTGGTGGTGGTAGTGGTAGTGGTGGTGGTGGTGGTGGCAGCGGCGGCAGTGGTCATAGCGTTAATACACGATGCTGCTGCTGTTGCTGCCGCTGCTGCTGATTATGGCAGCATGTGATGCTGCTAGTGCTGCTGATGATGTTGGTATTATCCGTGCTGTTGTGGCTATTGTATTTCTAGTAGTAGTAGTAGTAGTAGTTGTAGTAGGTTTTTGTTGTTGTTCATTCGGCTATTGTTATTTGTAAAGAGAGTTGTATTGGCTGCTGCTTTTGCCGCTATTGGGCAGCATTGGTGACTGACTTTGCACACACACACACAGTAATATGCACTCAAACACATGCACAGAATCACCCACTCATGCAAGCACACAGCCATTCATAAATGCACACAATAGATACACTTGTACACACACAAAATGTCACGCAATGTCACACTTCAAATGCATATTCCCACCCACATATTGTGTATGTACGTGTATGTGTGTATGTATATATATATATATTATATATATATATATATTATATATATATATCCATGTATGTGAGTGTGTAGGGATATGTGTGTTTGTGGGTAAACGTATATATATATATATATATATATACGTGTGTGTGTATGTATGTATGTATACACATCTTCAGAACACTCACACACATTCAATAGATATATAGATTTATACACATACATACGAACACCAAACAACCATACATATACACACACACACGCACGTACACAGAGATGCATATACGCATATACACATACACAGACACGCATACACAGACACACACATACAAACACGCGTACATTCACATCGAATTATATACACACCCACATACGAATGCACAGACACTTATACATACACACATACATCATACATACATACATACATACATACATAATACAAACATACATACATACATACTATTATACATACATCATACATACATACATACATACATACATACATACACGCATGCATACGCACATACACATACACCAACGGAGACACACAGAGTTTAAGAGAGAGAGAGGGGAGGGGAAAGAGAGAGAAAGAGAAATGCACAGAGACGAACAGGGATGCACAGAGATGCATACGTATCACATACACGCACGCAGACACGCGTACACGTACAACAATGGCCACTTTTTGTTTGTTCGTAGCATTTATTTAGACAAAACGCTGAAAAGATGTTCACCATTTTCGACATTGATATTGCCAGTCCATCAAAAGGTGTTCAGCGTGCTGGAGAATACAAGCTTATTATTGCATTTTACCAGCCATTGTGCTCGCGTTGTTTCTACATCAATACAGTTAATACGCATTTCCATACCCTTACACAACTTGTGAATGCACATGGAAAGATTTTTCCGGAACATATAATGGTATATCTACTTCGTTTGAAAATTGTTAATTCATAACACCCCTACACAGATGTGTATATACAAAGACATACGTACATACATACATACATACATACATACATACATACATACATATGTATATATATATATATATGTGTGTATGTATGTATGTATGTATGTATGTATGTATGTCTTGTATATACACATTGTATATATACATATATATCTATACACACACATACACACAACACACATATATATATATACGTACATACATGCATATATATATATATACGTACATACATGCATATATATATACGTACATACATGCATACATATATATATATACGTACATACATGCATACATATATATATATACGTACATACATGCATACATATATATATATATATATATATATATATACGTACATACATGCATACATATATATATATATATACGTACATACATGCATACATATATATATATATACGTACATACATGCATACATATATATATATATATACGTACATACATGCATACATATATATATATATATATACGTACATACATGCATACATATATATATATATATACGTACATACATGCATACATATATTATATATACGTACATACATGCATACATATAATCTATAATACGTACATACATGCATACAATATATACTATATATATACGTAAATAATGCATACATATATATATATATATACGTACATACATGCATACATATATATATATATATGTATACGCACATGCATACATACATACATACATATGTACATGCATACACATAGCTAAGTGTGCGTTCACACGCACCCACGCATGCACATATGCTCACATGCATGTATGCACATTAAATTCGTTGCGTACGAACGTGCACCGATTTTGACTTGAGTGATATACAACTGCATCTGTGTATGTGTTTATGTGGTTTTATGCTTGCATGCGTATGTGCTTATATATGTGTGTGTGTGTGTGTGTGTGTGTGTGTGTGTGTGTGTGTGTGCATGTGTGAGTGGGCGCTCGTATGTATGTATATATGTTTGCATGTATGTATATATATGTATATATATATATATAAGTATACACACACACACACATATATATATATATATACACACATACGTAGAGAGAGAGAGAGGAAGTAGGAAATGAGAGATAGAGAAATAGATAAACATACATACGTATATACGCTTACATCAAACTGCATGTATATATATGTTTATATAAATGCATACACATGCATAAACATACATACACACACGTGTGTGTGTATAAATACACAGCCATATATTTATAAATATGTATGCATATCCATCTCAATATATCTATATAATATTATGTATAGAGAGAAGAAAGAGAGAGCGAGCGAACGAAAATGAGAGAGAGAGACAGAGAAAGAGAGAGAGGAGCGAGAAAGAGAGAGAGGAGCGAGAAAGAGAGAGAGGAGCGAGAAAGAGAGAGAGGAGCGAGAAAGAGAGAGAGGAGCGAGAAAGAGAGAGAGGAGCGAGAAAGAGAGAGAGGAGCGAGAAAGAGAGGGAGAGAGGCTAATAGATTCAGATAAAGCTTCTTAAGTACATATATATCTTTGTATTTCCGTTAACATCATATAAAGTGATGTGAATTATATAAAAATGCCATAGTTTCCGCACATATTAAAGAAAGAAATTTTCGTTTGTATATTTCAAAGATTCAACCATACCAGTTCTGTTTAAGATAGAAATAAAATCGATTTAACGGGACCATATCGAACGGATATTTGAATATATTTTACATTGTGGCAATCTTTGTGCACGAAAGAGAACCTTTTTGTCCAATGATCACATGACTATAAATGATGGCTTTGCAGTGCTTTTATTTCAGCTTCTATTTCTCTATAATCTGCAGGTAAGGGCTTCCGTTTTGAACAATATGTACATCTCTAGTACTTGAGGCTTTCATCTCATTTTACTTGTTTCAGTCAGTGGACTACGGTCATGCTGGAGCACCGCCTTAGAAGGTTTTACTAGAAAAAAATCAACATCAGTACTTAAATATATTTTTTAAAATTTGGTACTCATTCAATCGCTCCTTTGGCCAAACTGCTAAGTCACGGAACGAATACAGACACAAAGACAAATTCATACATACATATATACGCGTGCGTGTGTGAGTGCTCCAGCATGGTCACAGCCTTAAGGCTGAAACATGTAACAGAATAAAAGAATACATAAATTGAGGGAATAATTATAGCCCAGGCTATACTCTCTTTAGTACTTCATATAAGAATCCGTTAATCAAAATATTCAGTTAGCAGAATATATATAGCACTGTGGTAACGAGCTTAATTCCCAACCACATGGTTGCAGGCTCGATCCCACTGCGTGGCACCTTGGACAAGTGTCTTCTACTATAGCCTTAGGCCGACCAAAGCCTTGTGAGTGCATTTGGTAGATGGAAACTGAAAGAAGTCCGTCGTATATATATGTTTGTTGTCTCCGTTTGTCCCCCCACCACCACCACCACCATCACTTGACAACCGATGTTGGTGTGTTTACGTAATTTAGTGGTTCAGCGGAAGAGACAGAGAAAGTACTAAGCTTACAAAAAAGTTTTAGGGTCAATTTGTTCGACTAAAGGCGGCGCTCCAGAATGGCCGCAGTTAAATGACTAAAACAAATAAAAGAAGACACACACACACCACACACATTATATATATATATATATATATTATATATATATATATATATATATATATATATATATATATATATAAAATCATAACAAAAATGGAACAAGAACGTAACAGGCGACAACAAAACATTCGGACAGTAGGTGGTACAAAAAAGGACAGGAAAAAACACGGACGGGTCATTCGGAGATTTCAATTTTCAGTCGAGTAGCAGATCGACTTTGTAGTTTCGGACGTAACAAATCCACTCACGGAGCATTGACCAGTCTACTCCATAGTAGAAGACACTTGTTACAGTGATACTCTAAAACTGAACGCAAAACCACGTGGTTGCATAATAAACTTCTTAGCTTCACAGAGCTGTCTGTGTCTTGATAACTTTCTTCAAGCGATCTAACTAAACTCATCTCACATTATCTGGTTGGGTAATATCTTAACCATCTCACAACTGCGAGTCACAGATGCAAATATAAAACACGCTCGTTGGTTGGATTTGAACTCAGGATGCCAAGCCAATGAAGCACTCGTTAATCAACAGAGTTCATACAACGAAGTGTCCATTGATACGTAGGTAAGAGACATGTTGAAAGTTGTATATTATATTTTAGTGACACAGAACAATGCCGATAAGGATGTAGACATATAAGAACCAGGTCAATCGGAGAATTTGAAACCTTCAAAGAAAATTAAAGAAAAAAATTGCATATTAGTTAATATCATTTCCGTTGTTTAAAGCCGGCGAGATCGTTAGCACGTCGGTCAAAATGCTTAACGGGATTTCTTTATGTCTCTTTATGTTCTGAGTTCAAAATCCCGCTGAAGTGAAATCAAATTTGCTTTCACTTCGGGGTCGATAAAATAAAATATCTGTCAAGTACAGAGGTTGGTGTAATCGACTTGCCCCTCCCTTCAGAACTACGGACCTTAAATCTTGCAATGGACTGGCGTCCCGATCAAGAAGATCATTATGATACTGGTCATTTATACGTCATGGAAACCAAATAAGCGGCCTTGTGATCCCAAAGGGCTAAAAAAAGAAAACAGAAAAGCAAGATAAAATTCATCCTGCTTATGTTTCTAGCAGAATCGTTAGGAAGTTAGACTAAATGTTTACCTGCATTTCATCCAAGTTCTTACGATCTCAGTTCAAATTCCGCCAAGGTCAACCTTACCTGCATTCCTTCGAGATCGACAAGGTAAAATATTAGTGAAATACAAGATCTGATATAATCGACTTGCTCTTAAACATAAGAATTGCTGGCCTTAAACCTTACAACAGACCAGTATTTCATTCAAGAGAACTGTTGTGACCGATCTTATGAGTCTTAAAGTTCACGAAAATATTTTTTTTAAATTTCAGGCCGCTTATATTTCTAGCTCGAATCTCAAACCGGGCGATGTATGTGTTTATGAGCGAAACATCTAAGCTCTACGCGGCCCCGGCAGAAGGTAATGGCAAACTTCTGCTGACTCTTTCGCCACAACTTTCTCTCACATTTTCCTCCAGCATCTTGCAGCTCATCTGCGACGGACCGGCGTCTCGTCCAGGTGGGGAACCTATACACCAAGGAAACCGGGAAACCGGCCCTGATGAGCCAGGCGTGGCTCGAGAAGGAGCAAAACAAAGTATTTCTAGCAGAACGGCTGGTACTTTGGACTAAATGCTTGACGGTATCTCTTCCTGTTCTTTATATTAAAGATAGAATCTGTCAAGGTCAACTTTGTCTTTCATCTTTTCGAGGTCGATAAAATACAGTCAAGATCACGTATTGAGGTCGATGTAAGAGACTTGTTTCGTTCCACAAAATTGCTGGCCTAAAAGTCTGCAACGGAAACGGCATCCCTTTTAGGGAAAAGGCTGTGATCTCAGTCGCTTGTAGGTCATGGAAAACCAGGGTGAACAACAGCCTTAATGTGAAGGCGCGTGGCTTAGTTATTGGGGATTTCGGTTCACGATGGTTATGTCGTAAGTTCGATTCGCGGTGGCGCGTTGTGTTCTTGAGCAAGACAGTTTATATCACCTTGCTCTAGTTCACCCAGTCGACAAAAAGGAATTATACCTGTAATTCAAAGGGTCGGCCTTGTCACATTCTCATTCACGCTGAATCTTTGTGAGAACCACGTTAAGTTCACGCGTCTCTGTGGAGTGCTCAGTCACTTAGAAGTTAATTTCACGAGCAGGCTGTTCTATTCCTTGAATCAACTGGAACCCACGTCGTCGTAAATCTATGGAGTGCCAGATACCAGCCTTATGAGTCCTAGGGTTATAAATAATAAATAAATAAAAATTCCGGCTGCATATACTTTTCAGCAGCGTTCACATATCTTATTTAATTTCAGTTTTATTAATTAAACTGCTGGAAATTATATAACTCATTCTATATCACAACGCAATTGTGACAGCTGAAAACGAAGCGACAAATGTATTATGGCGTACTCGAAGTATTTCGCCCCTCCATTTCATTAATTATCTTTCTTTGCAGAATTCGTGTGTGTTATTTTTATGTTGTTATTGTTTCACCGTATTTGATGTATATCAGCAATAGCCGAGTAATTATTGAATTTTGTTCACACCTCAGTTAATGGCTAATTGAGTGTTTTCAATAACTATGTATGAAATGTATTTATTTAGTGAAGCACAGACACAGCATATTTGAGATTAAATTTGTAAATAGAATAACAATGGTTTGCTTAATAATCATATGCGTAGACTTGCTGTGGAAGGAGAACCTCGTCGTGGTTAAACGACAGAAATTTCAGCACCTAGGGAGAAAGATCGATTTGACTTTTGATCCCGATTACTCAACGATTTGATCCCTATCACTCAACCTACTTTTGGCAGGCCTCTGTATTACCCGTGGGATACATTTTTGCAGTGCAATAATAAAAATGTGTTTAATAAACATACGACGGAATATCAGTTTAGAAATTTAATGATATATGTATTAACACTGGACAATGCATATTCTCATAGATTATGCTATAAAATCTCTATTAGCTTTACGATATCCAACTATATCTTATACCGAGCATGATCGAACCAGAGAGTCAATGTTAGAGCCTTTACACGGTAATTGGTTTTACTAGCAATGACAGTCAAGTTTCCATGTAATTACACCATCTTATTTAAAAAGAAACAACACTTTAGTTATTGTAGTATTGGATATTATAGCATGTAAAAAAAACCAAAGATCTGAGGGCAACGGCCTGAACGCTCTTTGATTATAGATCTGTTCAATTAGCACCTACTTCAGGCTACACCAGAAATACATCAAGGAGTGGCTGTGTGGTAAGTGGTTTGCTTAGCAACCACATGGTTCCGGGTTCAGTCCCACTGCGTGGCACCTTGGGCAAGTGTCTTCTACTATAGCATCGAACAGACCAAAGCCTTGTAAGTGGATTTGGTAGGCGGAAACTGAAAGAAGCCCGTCGTACGCACGCACACACACACACACACACACACACACACACACACACATATATATATATATATGTACGTGTGTGTATATGTCTGTGTTTGCCCCCCTCCCAACATCGCTTGACAACCGATGCTGGTGCGTTTACGTCCCCGTAACTTAGTGGTTCGGCAAAAGAGACTGATAGAATAAGTACTAGACTTACAAAGAATAAGCCCTGGGTCGACTTGCTCGACTAACGGCGGTGCTCCTGCATGGCCACAGTCAAATGACTGAAACAAGTAAAAGAGTAACAGCAACCGACCGTAGACGAGAGCAGCTAGTAGCAAAATATTTCGGGCAGTCTTTTATAAATAGGTTCTTAAATAGTCAATTGTTATTGCAACTGCTTCTAGGATTGTAAATGACCAAGACGGTGAAATAGTAGCAAACAAACCGAGTCACCGGTAATACATTTTCACCCTGGACCGTCCTTTGTCTAGATCCATGAAACTTAAGTACCAAAACACAATTTGATTTTTTAAGTATTAAGTTGATACTACAGTTCTATCTTTCAATCGTTTCAAGTTGCAAAAACTGAAAAAATAAGGACCGTTTCTATGGATCCTTAGGATTGGAGGAAAGAATAAAATGATCTTTGAAATATGACGAAACTATTAAATTGCAGTATCTAGGAAGGGCTGCATGTATTTCTTTTTATTCACTCACAGAGAGGCATGGATAGCGCTAGTCTTCTGCCATGTCCACTCGCTTACATTCCACTCACATCTCTTCGTATTAAATTTTATTCAATCCACCAAACCTTCCATTAGACCCTATTACCGATAATTTCTTGCCAGAGCATCGACATTCTCGAATATTATCAACCTGACCCTTTTGTTCATGCAGTCGTAAATTCGGTTGGTTTAAACAGAGAACTGATCTTCAACGGCATGGGAATGCTAAGCATACAGTCCTTTCATCCAGGCCAAACAAATGATAAAATACCTAATTTACGGAAACAGAGCGTAAGTCAGAAGTGAAAGAAATTCAAGCATTTCAAAGCCTCACTGTGAGGTTGAATAAAAATGTAAGCAAATCTTTCCTATGCGACTGATGCGCAGAAAAAAAGACGGAGGGGATTTCCCAACGGGAGTCTCTAGCCATCTCTCTCTCTCTCTCTCTCTCCCTCCCTTTCTCTCTCTCACTATCTCTCTCTTTCTCTCTCTCTCTCTCTCTCTCTCTCTCTCTCTCTCTCTCTCACACATATATATATATATATATACATGTGTATGTGTGTGTGTGTGTGGCTATGTGGTTAAGAAGCTTAGTTTGTAACTATGTAGTTCCCGGGTTCAGTCAACTGCACAGTACCTGAAGAAAGTGTTTTCTACTTTGGCCCCAGGCCGGCCACCACCTTGTGAATGAATATGGTAGATGGAAACTGCAGGGGAGTCCGTTGTACATATGAATATATTTACGTGTTAATATGTCTTTCTGTTTGTGCTTGTCCTCCCAGCGCTTGATGATCGGTGTTGATTATTTTGCGTGCTCATAACTTAGCAGCTTGGCAAAAAGATACGAATTAATACCAAGATTATAAGAGATTAGTACTGTGGTTGATCTGTTCGACTGATCCCTTTAAATCGGTGTTTCATCCAGCGTGGCTGCAGTCCAATGACTAAAACTAGTAAAAGAAAGATCAAAGATACATAAATATTTACGTATATACTTCCATATATTCATACAGCGTAGGCTTATGTACGTGAAGGCGCATGGCTCAGTGGTTAGACCAACGGACTCACAATCATGAGGTAGTGAGTTCGATTTTCAGACCGAGTTGCGTGTTGTGTTCTTAAGCAAGGCACTTTATTTCACGTTCACTCAGCTGTAAAAATGAGTTGTGACGTCACAGGTGCCAAGCTGTAACGGCCTTTGCCTTTCCCTTGGATGACATCGGTGGCGTGAAGAGGGGAGGCTGGTATGCATGGGCAACTGCTGGTCTTCCTTCAACAACCTTGTCCGGATTTGTGCCTCTCATGGGAACTTTCTAGGCGCAATATCATGATCATTCATGACCGAGGGGAATCTTTACCCTAGGCATATGTACGTTTGCATATTGTTAATGATGTTGTTCTTTCTCTTGACATCATTGTCGTTCCTGTTCTACCCAGATATTTTATGATCCAACATGAATAAACTATTACCAACAGTATTCTGGTCGTGACTGCTGTCTTTCTTTATTCTTTTCTGTCTAGGCTGAGTGTAAGCGACGACAATGAGTTTGACTTTGTCTTTTATCCTCTTAGATTTAATAAATTAATCATTTACGACAAAGCATGTCTAGCATATTGTGCAAGACGGGAATATTTCGTTTAATTTGGTGACAACCATCTGGCTGTTTCAGAGCTGTGTGACTAGTTACATGCATCACCGTCTTTTTGTATTTTTAGCTGCTATTTATTTTATGGACAAAAGATTACGAAAATAATAAAAAGGTATTCTAAACCAACGTTGGTGTGGTTTTCAGCTA
>NC_043005.1:78872968-78902968 GCF_006345805.1 Octopus sinensis | reverse complement strand
TATTTGATGAACAAAAAAATGCGTTATATATATGTATATATATATATATATATATATATATATATATATATATATGTATGTATATATATGTGTACCCATAGATACATATATATGTATGTATATATATGTGTACC
Organism: Octopus sinensis; assembly: GCF_006345805.1. Taxonomy (NCBI): domain Eukaryota; kingdom Metazoa; phylum Mollusca; class Cephalopoda; order Octopoda; family Octopodidae; genus Octopus; species Octopus sinensis. The sequence goes on along the minus strand of NC_043005.1, from coordinate 78,902,834 downwards.
CATAGATACATATATATATATACACACATATGTATGCATGTATATATATATACATAGATACATATATACATAGATACATATATACATATTTATATGCACACACATCATGTATATATATATATATATATATATATATATATATATAAACTATATATAAAGACATACGTTTATATATAAAATATATACGTGTATATATTATATATATATATATATATGTATGTATCTCCATTCATATACATACACAGATATTTATACATGCATTTATATATATATGTACACATACACGCACACTCACGCGCGCGTCCGTGTGTATATCTATCTATATAGATAAATAGATGAACAAAACAAAACAGAAGAAACAAATAAATATATGAAAATACATTATGAATATTATTTGAAATAACTTATTTACTTATAATAGCATGCTTACGATTATTTTTGATAAACAGGAAAACTATGAATAAATAAGGCTTTTGATCATTTTGTTCTTCCATACAATATTCAGAGTATGTTCTCTTCAGATTGCCTATGCTCTGTGGTTTATATGATACTTCATAGATATATATTTTTTTATTTTTTCAGACCATAAACTGAGGTATTTCTCTTTATTTCACTTGATAAAGCCACTTTCAGATCGCTTAACCCGTAACACATTTTATTCTTCTGAACTCCTAGCTATAGTTTAGAAGAGGTGTTTTTTTTGTTTTCTTTTGTTCTTGTTGTTGTTGCTGTTGTCATTGTCGTTGTTGCTGCTGCTGTTGTTGTGTCCGTTTGTATATACTCCTTTAAAACAAAGAGCTATATATATATATATATATATATATATATATATATATATATATATATATATATATATATAATATATATATATCGCTTTAGGGTGGTTGAAGTCTTTCTTTACGTATATAAGGTATTGTTTTGCTTATATCACATGCAATTATGCAAGATTTTGATTTTTATCTCAACGATTGAAAATCAACGGTACCCGGTAGTTTGGATCATGGTGTTTTGTTGGAGTTTGATAAGAGAAGAAAGAGAGGAGACAAGAGCGGCAATCAAATACAGGGAGAGAAAAGAGATAGATAGATAGATAGAGAAAAAGAGAGAGAGTGAGAGAGAGAGTGGGTCAGACAAACAAGCAGGCAGACATAGATAGACACAGAGAGAGACTGAGAAATAGACAGAGATACAGAGCGAGAGAGACAGACAGAGAGAGACAGCGAGAAGCTGACAGACAGACAGACAGAGAACGAGACACTGAGAAAGGAAACTACACTAAGAGCGAGACAGAGACAGACACACAGATGGTCAGAGAGAGAGAGAGAGAGAGAGAGAGAGAGAGAAACAGACAGACAGACAGACAGGCAAGCAGAGAGACACAGTCAAAGTCACAGAATGAGGTAAGCAGACAGATAGAAACTGCAACTGAGAGAGAGAGAGAGAGAAGCGGAGAAGGCAGTCCGAGAAAAACAGAGAGAGAGAGAGAGAGTGTGAGGGAGAGAGAGACTGATCAAAAGGTTGACGGAGACAGAGAGAGTAAAACAACCAAACAAAAAGACAACAGATGGACAAGAGCAAAACAGAGAGACAGAGAGAAACAGAGAGGGACATACCGAGACAGAGAGAGATAGACAGAGATAGGAGATAGAGAGAGAGATAGACAGATAGACAGACAGAGACCCTTGATCACTTCGTATTTGGTCACTGGTTGTTTTATGTGTCCCTATCTAAGGTAGTTTTAAAACAACTAAACAAATATAATAAAATAAAATATCACACATAAAGCGTAGCCAAGAGCACCTACATGTAAATAGGTACGATGCGTAAGTGCAAGCACAGCTCCACACATATCGCAGATTGAAGCAAGCGGACGACGGTCTGTACTATTAATTATAGTTTCCTTGCCGCTTGCAGGATGCAGTTCCGGTTTAGCTCTGGGTCTGCCGTACAATAGAAGCGCTCATGTCGCGGCTTTGTTTCATTCATCTCTACCAACACTCCCCGTTTAAAGGATGACTATCAACACCATGTGAAGTCGGTTATAAATGAAGCGGGACTGTAATGTTCTATTGTTCGTGAATACGGGAAAATTCATTCTTTGTCTATAATTCGTGACATAAATGCCCTATATTTTGAATTAACGTGTGTGTTGTGTGCGGGTCTATTTATAATATTTCAAATTATCTAGCACGATAATAACTTAAGAATTGTCCCGTCAATTATCATCGGAAGGTTTAAGTCTTCATGTTGACGTAACTGTAGCTGTTGTTGTTGCTGCTGCTGCTGCTGAGGTTGTTGTTGTTGTTGTTCGCTCGTTCGTTCGGTGGAGCTTTTTGAACTCAACACTAACACTCCACCTATTCGCTTTTCATTTATTCCAGTTGTATTCGCCGCCTGCAGCAGCGAACTGCACCTCGCTCCGTGGTACTATGTTTAGCCCAAGGGTTAACTACACACACACACACACCACACACACACACACACACACACACACACACAAACACACAGTCGCACATACACACACCTATACACAGACACTGAAACGCACACACATAGAAAATATGTAGCATGAGTGTGTGTATGTGTGTGTGTGTGGTGTGTGTGTATCGTTATATACACTTACATATATACACGCGCATATACATACATACATATATACGTATATGTCTGAAGATTAACTAAGGTACGTATATGTATGTGTGCACACACGTCTGTGTGCACATGGTGTGTTAGTGTGTGCGTGTGAGTTTTTCTGAATGTGTGTGTGTGTGTGTAAGAATTTCTCTGCGTTAGTTTGTTAGTGTGCGTGTGTGTATGTGTGTGTATTTCTCTGCGTTAGTATGTTAGTGTGTGTGTGTGTTTGTGTGTATTTCTCTGCGTTAGTTTGCTAGTGCCTACGTGAGTATGTGTATGTGTCTGTGTGCACACGTGCTTCTGCCGTGTAGCTAAAGAGTCAGAAGTTCGCTCTACAAACACGAGGCCCCGGCGTCGATTCCGCTATGTGTTATATTCGGCTCGGGTTGCCTCATGTTTTCTGAGTGAAACTGAATCGACGACAGAAATTCTTACCTGTCACTTTACGGCTTAACCCCGTCCCGCATTGTGCCACACTGATGTCTTTAAAGAAATACGTTACGGGAATATATGCTGTTGGAATACTCAACCATGTTATACATTAATTTAAAAGAAGGTCATTCGGATGGTCAAACTACGTTGAACTCCTCACTGCAATCGAGGAAAGACATCCATACACACGTACGTATGAATGTATGTGTGTATGTATGTATGTATGTATGTATGTATGTATGTAGTATGTATGTATGTATGTCTGCATGTATGTATGTCTCTTCCATTTTTTTAATTATTATAAATCTTCCACTGAGGAGGGACCCGGTTTCCAACAAAGATACAAGGATGCATCTTTGGGATGTAGATAACGCACAAAATCACATTTGGAACTTGAGGTATGTATGGATGGATGTATGGATGATTGGATGAATGGATGACCTGGTGGTTGGATGGGTGGATGGATGGAGGGATGGATCGATGTCCTGGGTATGGCATAAACTGCATCTGTGGTGATGCACTAATTCAGGAATTCTGTAGCTATGGGTTTCATGGAGTCATCCCAAAACTTTCTGCAGACGAAAACTTAGTTCAATCTCCGCTGCACCAATCAGGTGAAGCGTACAGATCAAGGGGCAAAACGCTTGCAACCCAGAGATATTGAAGGGTCACAAGCAGAAGGTGAGGATACGGAAGTGCGTCCGACATTATGATGTATTCAAAAGAAGAGCTAGCAAAACCTCTGAGTATCTCTGGTATTTTCTGCGTAGGAAAAGCATCTGCGATATTTCCCCACATATTTATGTATAAATGGGGCTCCTAGTTATTCTGTAAACTCTTATTTGGTCATATGTCTGCTCTGACCGGTCAAAGGTTCGACTATTTAACCACCGCCACGTACACTACGACAGTACTAACAGCAGAAACCTTAACAAAGAGAGAAGTAGACATTGAGCAATAATCAGGTTTGTGAAATCTGTAGTTATTTATTTTCGAGATTGATTTTCTTAAATCAAGATATATGCATTGTCTGTTTCTTAAATATGTGCAATAGTAATATTTCTAATTATACGTTGGAAACTTCTCTACCACGAAATGTAATTTCATGGATTCCTGCACTCAACTTAAGCGGCGTTTTCATCCCTTCCATGAATTAAAAAAATTACCAGACATGTACTACTGGATATAACAACACTGTATTAATGATATAGTTTCCTTTTCTGAGATGGCGGTCAAAGAGAAATCAGCAAAATGTTTCTGTTATCAAGGAGAAGATGTAGGAGCGGCTAATCACTGTCATCATCAATAAGTTCATAGGCTGTGACGAAAGAACATTGATAGAGAGTAATCAATTATTTAATAAATTATTAATTATCTTTCTGATTATCTAATGTGTCTATTATAAAACTGATGTAGAAAGCAACATGAACGCATGTTTTAATAAGCAATATTCTCCACCATGACCACCACCACCACCATAAAAGTAAAACAATATTTGTGTAGCGTATTATTTCACATCCGGAATCTTGCAAAAGCAAATACAAAAATGAAAGTTTACTATCTTGTTTAACTAACTGAACTCTGACCTCTGAACTCTCAAAGCTTTTGAAACGCTCCTCAATTTGACAGTACGCTGCTCTACGTTTTGTTAAGTCGTACCTGGCTGACTCTTTCTACTTAGAAGTAAGTTCATTGATTCATGAGAGAATTAAATGTCTTCCTTCACCACGAACACAATATGGTATTGATTACTTGTTGACATCCATAAACTCACTATGTTGCTTGGTGCCATCTGTATTCTCCTTTAACTCTGTGAACATATAAGAAATTTGCTCCCCTGTAGAATAGTACTAACACTTAAAACACGAAACACACTACCCACATGCCAATGAGGTCGCTTTTTTATAGACACAGACCTGTAAGAAATGACAGTTAATATCTCTTACATCACGTGCAACCATTTAATAAAATGAAGGTAATGTAATGAAATCCACGACATATTTGCTTATAAATGTTGGTTAATGCTGGATCATTACTTTTCGTAAGTTACTTTGAATATGACAAGATTCGCGGCTAGGAACACAACAGCAACAACAGAAACAAACATACAACAATTGTTCACTAATTAGAAAATTTTTTGTGAAACTATGCAAATGGTCTTTCACTATGCTGGAAGCTCAAAATTTTTTACGCATACCAAAAGTCGTTGAGTCTGTGTGCTAGTCTTGCAAGACTAGCTACTTCTACGGTCTCCCAAAATCCAAAAAATACAACTATTAAGAATGCATGTAAATTACCAACTTGCATAAACATACAATATCCCACCGACCTTAAATTTAGACCAATCATAGTTGTGAAACACATACTCAGCAACTTTTTAGATATATCACTGAAACATATTTTAAAATACATACCAAATCTTGTAAGGGAAGATCTGGACCTGTTAATCCACCTCCCAAAATCCATAAAAAATGATACCACTATTAAATCTTTTGATGTAGGGAACCTCTATACCACAATCCCACACCAATACGAACTAGGGGTAATACATTTCTGGCTTAGGAAATCTCCTCATGAAATTCCAGACAGAATTGGAAAACGTTTTATCACAGGAATTGAAAAAAGTTTAATCACTGAAGGATTGAAGTCTATCCTCGAAAACAACTTTATATCTGGGACTGCGGTGGGTATAAAAGTTGCTCCAACTTACGCCAAACTAGTCATGACGTACATGGAAGTCCATATATATGAACAATCAAAATTAAAATATGGTTTGAGATTCTACAAATATCTACTAGAAAACTAGAAACGTTACCTAGATGGCTGCCTAATCCCATGGACGCACACATTTGAACAACTAATACATTTCAAAAAACTAATTAACAGCATAAACAATGATACAAACTTCACGATGGAATACAGTAAAACTCAACTACCATTCCTGGAAACACTAATCATCAGAAAAGATAAAATTATTGAAACAGACATTCACTACAAACAAACAAATTCTAAACGATACTTGCTGTTCTCTTCATGCCATCCCAAACACACAAAGAATAATATTCCCTTTAATCTAGCAAGAAGAATCTGTACAATTGTCTCAAACCCAAAAACTCTAAATAAAAGATTCTAGGAACTAAAACAAATACTACTTAAAAGACAATATCCAATAGAGTTAATAGACATCGGAATAAAACGTCCCAAAGTAATAAATATCCAAGAACTACGAAAAGCGCCCCCAATACATCCAATAATCTACCCTTTGTTACAACACAAAACTCAAGAAATACAGAGGTTTACAATATTATCCACCAGAATATGCCACTGCTAAGACAAGACCCTAGGACGAAACAAGCATTCGAAATACACATAATAATCAAAAGTAAAAGAAAATTAAAGTATCTCAAAATATTTCTCACGAGTGCTCAATTACGTTTCGCAACTCCTACACCAACAGTCAAAAAGTGTAGCCGCCCCAATTATGGGACTTGCATCAGTCTTATGGAAGACACGACATGCAAATTGAAATCACAGATTTTACCGTAAAAAATTAATTTATACGTTTCTCAAGGAATTTAATATACGCTATCAAATGTCAAGGATGTAATGAAAATGGTATAGGTCAAACAAAGCTTACTCTAAGAAACGGATTGACCATTCACCGACAACAAATACGAGACCCCAATACTAGACAGATTTCACTGAGTTTATACATAGACATTTGTGCAAAAAATAAATCCCCAAAATTCCAGATTTTCCCACTCTACCTATGTTCAGTGAATACTACAGATGAAGCACAAATAAACAAAGAGAATACTTTCATACAAAAGTAGAAACGAAGACTTAAATTTCAACAAAGTACTTACACAAATAAGTATTTCAACAAAAATCTCATTCTGCCACTTAACATGAGGAACCTACACAGCTAACAACCTAAACTTTAGTCACTCGACTATAAACAAACGACTCCTGTCTACTCACCCACTAGACAGATTAAATTAGGCGTACCTTGAGTGTAACTAGACATCTTCACTCAACCATATCGGCCTTCATTTTAGGCGCAAAATATACTGCCACGTGACACTAACGCACGGATATAGCGGGAAGCTTAAGGTTCTAAATTTAATCTTATGTTCATTCTCTACAAACACTTAACAGAAAACATACAGAGCATTGATTGCTTAGAACTATCACTAGACTTGTTCAGCCAACTGTCAGCTTTAACATACGATATGGTCACACGGACATAACGAGGAACTTTTCTAAGACCAGTCATGTGACTATCCTCTACCAATCAAATCCTATTGAAAACATACTAATCTGAGTCATGAACGTCCTATAAAAATAGGGTAAGCTTCAAACACTAGTCAGAAGCAAAACAGCTACCACATAAGCCACGTCTTTCTATTTAAAATTTTTGAAAATCAGTGTGAACTGTGAAAACGGTTAAAGCTTTAAATATAATAATATAAAAAAATATTTTAACTATTCTCAGTACATTTTCAACTTCTATTTTACCTATATTTCTACCTGTGTTGAATAAAATAACTTTCATTTCTCTCTCTCTCTCTCTCTCTCTCTCTCTCTCTCTCTCTCTCTCTCTCTCTCTCTCTACGTTGCTCCAGTTCACTCAGCTGTAGAAATGAGTTGCGACGTCACTGGTTCCAAGCTGTATCGACCTTTGTCTTTCCCTTGGATAACACTGGTGGCGTGGAGAGGGGAGGCCGGTATGCATGGGCGACTGCTGGTCTTCCATAAACAACCTTGCCCGGACTTGTGTCTAGGAGGGTAACTTTCTAGGTGCAATCCCATGGTCATTCATGACCGAAGGGGGTCTTTATCTTTATCTTTATCTTTATATATATATATATATATATATATAATGAAGGCAAGCGAGTAAGTATACTAGTTTTGCCATGTGCTTTAAGATGACGAATGTCTCTCTAAGCTACCTTAAAATTATTACAATAAATACGCGCCGAATTCGGGAAAATGAACGAAAAAGATTCATGCAAAGGTTTACTTATATATAAAATGATTTCAGGATTAAAGGGGAACCCCTTTTTTCCATCATCAGTGTAATACACGACAATGCACATAAAGACGAACAATTATACATACCCCATGAACACAACGGCTTCACAGCATCTACTTGATAAAATCACGTACAGATATATATATATATATATATATATATATATATATATATATATATATATATACCTATAGATATATATATATATATATATATATATCTGCAAGAGCTGCCTGACCCAGCTCTTATAATATTATGACCGGGTGTTGAGGCAGTACTCAACAACTCAAATGTAGACGTAATATTCCTTGATTTTGCAAAAGCTTTTGACAAAGTGGATCATGGTATGATATGACAGAGACTGCGTGATTTCGGCATAGCTGGAAAATTTGGAGAGTGGTTACATGACTTTCTGAAAGTTAGAAGTCAGGCAGTAGTGGCCAATGTAGCCACCTCAATGAAAACACAAATAGTGAGCGGTGTTCCACAGGGCACTGTCTTGGGACCACTTCCTTTCATAGTGGCCTTCTCAGATATGCCCTCAACCGCCCGGATAACCACTCTTGCTAGTTACGCAGACGATACGAAATTCTTTCAGAAAATACAGAACCCCCAGCGATGTTGCACATCTGCAGCAGGAGTTAGACTCAATTTACTGATGGGCTGAGGATAATAACATGCAGTTTAATGCAGCATATGAAACTGAATATGAAACTTACAGAGTATACTGGTACACAGGGAATTACAATCCCAGAGCCTAAATCAGTGAGGGACCTGGGTGTTGACATGGGTGATGATACCTCTTTCCAAGTGCACATCACCAGGATGGCCACAAAATTCAGACGACTGGCTGGATGAATCCTGAGAACGTTCAGAACCAGAGATAAGGAAACCATGACGGTCCTCTGGAGGACATTCTTCCTCAGCCGCCTGGATTACTGCTCCGAGCAATGGTCACCCAACAGTGTAAAATTAACAGCTGACCTTGAAGTAATCCAACGAAGCTTCACAAAGAAGATCGTCTCTTTGCAACTGCTCAGCTACTGGGAAAGGCGGAAACTGCTAAGACTCTACACCTGGAGCGAAGGCAGGAGATGTATGCAGTAACATACATCTGGAAGATCCTGGAGGAAACTGTGCCAAATTTTGGCATTGTTTTTTCTATCACATTTTGTTTAAATTATCAAATTACGTACGCCATATCTTATTTATACTTCTTTTATATATAAGTCTAAGCCCTTGGGTAACCGCAAGTAAGGTCAGAGTTTGTCATACTGATGAAAGCAATTGTACCTATAGTGAAACCCTGGCAGCGAGATTGGGGACCTTGATATACCCCCGGAAAGAGGCAGAATTGTTTACTGGAGAATTTCTTCGACTGAACTGCCCTCCCACTTTCCTCGATTGTAATCCCATGGCGTACTATGTGTGAGGCACGATAGAGAAAGGAACCAACCGACCGGCCTGCAAAAACATGGCCGAGCTGCTGGCCAAGATCAACGAGGATTTCGAAGATCTCCCAGGGTCACTGTGAGGGGCGCATTCGCCAAGTTCCGGAGCCGTCTTGAGGCCATGGGGAAGCTGGGGACGGCTACTCTGGGTAATCTGTTACCTCCTAACCATAACTTAGTTGATATTTTTGGATTTCGTAGCACATCCTTCTTTGAATGGGATACTGTGTTTTCTATTTCTTTAATGCCAACTATCAAATTTATTGCGAATACTCTGTATATATATATAAACGAGTGTGTGTGTGTGTGTGTGTGTGTGTGTACATATACATATGTGTATATATATGTATGTGCATATATATACTTACATATATAAATATATATAACTCTATATATACATATATAAACATAAATATATATATATATATACATATATATATATATAGAGAGAGGGGACATAGATAGATAGATAGATAGATAGATAGATAGATAGACAGGGTGACAGTCATGCAAATATGCATACACATGTGTATGCCTGCAAGTGTGTATATATATGTAAGTGCGTGTAAATGTACATATATATATATACATATATATATCACCCACGCACGCACTTATCCTATCTTTCTATCTGAACATATATATTTCTTTATATGTGTGTACGTGTGTTCATATACTTGTGCATGTCTATCAGATATATACGATTGAAATTGGTAACCATCAGTCAGTTATTAGATTTAAAAGACAGAAAAAAAACCGTGTAGGAATATCGATATTAATAAAATAAAGAAATTATTTGAGGAATATGACGGTGAAAGGAATAAGAGCGATAATTATTAAGATGGCGCCCATGACATCAGTTACAATAACAAAAGTACTCATAAAACTTATAGTAGTAGTAGTAGTAGTAGTAGTAGTAGTAGTAGTAGTAGTAGTAGTAGCAGCAGCAGCAGCAGCAGCAGTAATGATAGCAATAATAAAGTACACACATTCCCGCACACACACAGGTATATATAGATGTGTATTAGACATATATATGGATGCATGTATGTATGCACATACACTCATATATATATATGTATATATCTATATATCTATATACATATATATATATACATATATGTATAAATATATATATATTTATACATACATATGTATATAATATATAGGCCTTTATATATGTGCGTATATATGTGTGCATGTATACATACATACATATATATATATATGTATACATACACACATATATACGAACATATATAAAGGCCTATATATGTACGTATATATATATAATATGTGTATGCGTGTGTATATGTTATATATATGCGTATATATATATATATATATATATATATATATTATATATATTATATATATATATATATATATATGTACACGCATATATGAATGAATATGTACATGCATACACACGCATACCCATATATTAGTTAAAATATAAAATTAACATTCAACAAATACTGTGAAAGCCAGGTATGTGGTTTAAAAGGAATTTTGGAAAAAATAAATAATATATTGAAATGTTTTAAATCTAATCGGAATAAACAAAGTATCAATGAAATTATGTTATGTTGTAAATAATACAGAGGAAATATTGAAAACGCTACAGGAAATATAAAAGTTGTAACAGAAATTCGTTTGTTTGTAGACCGAGTACAATGGAAATTAGTTGAAATTTCTTTTTTTTCTGTTTTTGAAGTATGCTTTTCTTATTTTTTAGGTTGTTTTCTTAAATATTTTCAACAGCATCTGCGTGATTCTTGGTGATTCATAATATTTGTGCTGCTACGATAAACACCAGTTGCTCATTTTTAAAGAGAAATTTGTTAGATTAAATGAAAAATGTGCCGGAAGAGGAAGCGTTACAATAAAATGCCTTGTAAACATTATAAAATTTGATTATTTCAAATGTTTGTGTGCGTGTTTGCTTTATAATATTTTTTTTTTTTCATTGCAGTTATTTTTTTCTTTTATTTCTTTCAAAATTTTATTCTCGATATCATTTTAAGAAATGTTTAAATCCCTTTTTTTCTTCTCTCACTCCCTCTCTCTCTCTCTCTCTCTCTCTCTCTCTCTCTCTCTCTCTCTCTCTTTCCTTATTTTTTTCCTTATTATTATTTTTTTAATAAAAATTTCAATTTATTTTTAATATTTTCTTTATCATTCCAAGCATATTGTGGGATTAAATTTCAGAATTCCACGCACTAATGTTGATTATATATATATATATATTATATATATATATAATATATATATATATATATATATATATATATATATGTATAATATATATACATATATATATATGTATAATATATAACATATATATATATGTATAATATATATAACATATATATATATATATAATATATAACATATATATACATATATATATAACACATAATATATATAATATATACATATATAATATATATGACACATATATATATGTATATATATATATATATACATATATATATATATATATATATACATATATTTCATACACATATATATATATGTATAATATACATGCATATAGGAAGTTATACAACATATATGCATGTATCTGCTGCGTGTGGCAATGTGCGTGAGCGTGTTCGTGTATTTGTGTTTCTATGAAATCATATCAATATCTCCGTATTTGTAGGATTAACAATTACACTTGTGAACTTCCACTATTTACAAACGGAAATAAACGAAAAATAGCATTCGTGGATTCTCATAAATCAGTGAATATCTTTAGAGAAAAATAACAGTTTTTGCTTTTCTTCGTATCAATATCAAATATATCCTTAAATAAAGGTACTTTCTCTTTTATTATTATTATCATTATCATTATTATTATCCCCCGTTTCTATCCCTTATAACGCATTCTTTTTGTGTTTAAGGCGAGCTCGATTAAATATTTCATATATAAGCATCATTGAATTTCTACTATGAATTCAATAGAATTTGTTCAGTACTAAAATGGAAGGTTAATCATACATCATTTGATTTCTATAGACTTCGCTGAGTCTAAATGTATGGTTTCGAATGATTCCAATAAATGTTCAGACTATGATATTGTATTCGTCGTGTCTTTGTTATGAACACAGTTGTATCATTGAAGAATGGGGTTTTGTGTTTTATCCTTCTACCTTTTGCCAGACAATTATTTAGTTATTATTTTTTTTTCTTTGAGATTTTCCAAACTGCATTTAAGCCAAATAAAATATTTGTGTTGCTTTAACATTGTTGTTTTGTTTTGTTTTGTTTTTTGTCGTTATTTTTTCGAAAAATTTGAAAAGAAAAATTTTAAGGCTTTCTCTGTTCAGACCCAGGTGTGGCTGTGCGGTTAAGAAACTTGCTTCGTAACATTATAGCATTGGTTCATTTACGTGGTACTTCGAGCACGTGTCGTCTAAAATAGTTCTAGGAAACTCTAAACTTGTGAGTACAATACTTAGACCGATGAGTGCGTGTGTATGTGTGTGAGTGAGTATGTGTGTGTATTTGTGTGTGAGTGTGTGAGTGTGTGAGTGAATATATGTGTGTTTTTATGTGTATGTGTGCACATGTGCTTATGTGTGTGCGTGTATTTGTGTGAGTGAGTGTGTGTTTGAATGTGTGTGCTTGTGTGTGTGTGCATGTGTGTGTTTGAATGTGTGTTTGTGTGTATGTACGTGTGTGTATGTGCGTGGTGTGTTTATATGTGTACATGTGTGTCTGTATCTGTGTGTGTATGTCTGTGTGCGTCTGTGTGTGTGTCTTTATGTTTGTTTCGTGCTTGAACTCAACACCGCTTGACAATCGGGTTGGTTTGTTTACTTCTCTGTATTCTGGCGCCTCAGTAAAGTAAAGATCAATAGAATAAGTACCGTGTCTTATAATGCGTACTGGGATCGATTAGTTCTACGAAACCTGTCACATCAGTGCGCCATCACGACCGCAGTGCACCGATTAGAACAAGTAAAAAAAGATTAAAATATTTAAAACAAATATACAGTTTTTGTAATTGCTTTGCAGGATTCTCGGTGTGAATTCGTGTTGAAACAAATCTTGTGACTTGGGTGGGTCATTTCACCATTAATGATAACAACCGATTGATTAACCAGCGCATGAAACGAATTCTTGGTTAGTTAGTTAGTTGATTAGATATTTAACCAGCTGACGAACAATAAAGAAGTGTTACTGGACCAGTGCGTGTGCTCGTTATTATTAGTCTAATGACCCTCCCAAGACAACAAAATATACATAGTTTTGCCCTCATTTTGGATAAGATATTGGTTGCAGATCTGAACGGGAGGAATATGTAAGGGAATGTTAAAGAAATATAATTGTAACTTTGTAAGTTGTGTAAAACGGATGTATTATTAACAACACGATTAAGAATATATTCAACGTCTGACCTCACTCTTTATTTCGCGAAAGTTGACGTCACCATCTTTAGTCTAGTCTCAGAAATTCCGGATTGGTGTCCGGCATGTTGAAAGACCAGTGGGAGTGAGGGACCTCTTAGCTTTTTTTAAAGCTTTTTTCTAGAACCATCTTCAAATCCAGTCTACGTCAGTGAATCCTCTACGACGGTCCACAATCGACGGCTATGGATCACACTTTACCAACGTGTGTATGCATTTAGCCAGGGACCCAAATGCGAACTAGAACAGCCTTGATCCACCCCGGGTAAATACCACCGCAAGTATAAGTACTAAAAGCAAGTATACAAAAACTTTGGAAGTATAATGAATAGCGATAGAGGCAGTATTTATACCAAAATATAACACTTATCTTCCACTTGAAGTGGATGTTGGGTTAGAACTTGCAATACTGCGCCATTTTTCTTGAGAGGGCCTCTCATATCAGAATGGATAATATCAGGAAATATGTACAAGAATTATACAAGAATAAACGTAATTATAATGTAATTTTCTATCAATTTTCGCAGATTTCTTGTTGGTTCTACAACATGATGAAATCAATACTAATTGTCAAAGAAAAAAATATTTATGACCTTAAAATAAAGTTAAAGAAACCAAATTTCTCATTTGCATAACTCCTCCCATAACTACTGTCATTCACTCCCTTTCGTCCTCATCTTCCCTTCCTTCTTCCTTCTCTTCCTCTCCTCTTTCCTTCGCTAAATCCTTTTCCTCCCTCCTCCCTATTCCTCTTCCATTCACTCTCTTCACCCCTCCTCTCCCTCCTTTCCTCCCTCACCTTCCTTCTCTGTATCTGCTTCTTTCTCTCTGCTCATCTTGCCTCCTCTTATCTTAACTCTCTTTGTATATCTGTGTGTTACTTTCCTCCCTCCTTCTCTCTATCTCTCTCTCCACTTCTCTATGTACGTTGTAATGCGTGACTGAAGATATGAACCAAACAACCAGACAGCCAACCAACCAACCAACCAGCCAACCAACCAACCAGCCAGCATACCAGCCAGCCAACCGACCAACCAACCAGCTAGCCAGCCAAACAACCAACTAACCAGCCAGCCAACCGACCAACCAACAGCCAGCCAGCCAACTTACCAACCAACCAGACAGCCAGCCAGCCAACCAACCAACCAACCAGCCAGCCAACCGACCAACCGACAGCCAGCCAGCCAACTTACCAACCAACCAGACAGCCAGCCAACCAACCAACCAACCAACCAACCAGTCAACCAGCCACCAGCCTGCCAGCCAACCAACCATTATTCTGTTAATGTACCGAGGCAGCGAATTGGCAGAGTCATTAGCACGCCGTGTAATATGCTTAGTTACATTTCGTCCGTCTGCACATTCTGAGTTCAAATTCCTCTGAGGTTGACTTTGCCTTTCATCTTTCGGGGTCGATAAACTAAGTACTAGTTGCGTATTGAGGTCGATTTAATCGACTGGTCCTCTCCCCCAAAATTTCGGGCCTTGTACCTTGAGTAGAAAAGATTACACGGAGGCAGCGAGATGGCAGGGTCGTTAGCACGCCGGGTAAAATACTTAATGACATTTCGTCCGTCTACACGTTCTGAGTTCAAATTCCTCCGAGGTTGACTTTATCCTTTATCCTTTCAGGTTCGATAAAATAAGTACCAGTTGGACACTAGGGGTCAATGCAATGAATTTACCCCACTCTCCGAAGTTGCTGGCCCTGTGTCAAAAGCTGAAATTATTATTATGTTGGGGTATTTCAGTGAAAGAGATTAAATCTTTAGTGATTTTCTTATACTTTCAGTAATTATTATAACAGACTTTCTGAAAGCAGTTAGCTAGCAGAATTGTCGGGATGCCGGATCAAATGCTTAGCAGCATTTCGTCCGTCTTCAGCGGTGAGATGATAGAATCATTAGCAAGCTGGACGAAATGCTTAGCGATATTTCGACCGTCGTTACGTTCAATTCAAATCCCTCGAAACTTCAGGCTTTGTGCCTATAGTAGAAAGGATTATTTGTTTCAAAGGCGGCGAACTGGCAGAAGCGTTAGCACGCCGGGCGAAATGCTTAGCGGTATTTCGTCTGGCGCTACGTTCTGAGTTCAAAATCTGCCGAGGTCGACTTTGCCTTTCATCCTTTCGGGGTCGATAAATTAAGTACCAGTTACGCACTGGGGTCAATATAATCGACTTAATCTGTTTGTCTGTCCTTGTTTGTCCCCTCTGTGTGTAGCCCCTTGTGAGCAGTAAAGAAATAATCTATTTCTTTTCGTCTGCCGCTCCATTCTGGGTTCAAGATCCGCCGAGGTCGACTTTGCCTTTCATTCTTTCGGGGTCGATACATTAAGTACTAGAGAAGCACTGGGGTCGATGTAATCGACTATCCTCACTCCCCAAATTTCAGATCTTCTGCCTACGGTAGAAAGGATTATAATAGACTTTACAGTGGTGGTTGAATGGTCGGGATAGTCTTTAGAATATCAGGCAAAACACTTACCCGTATTCAGTTACGACTATTCATGTTCTATGTCCAAGTCCAACCGCGATAAATTTTGGTACGGAGACAGCAATTTCGGGGAGAGAGCGTAAGTCAATTATATCGACCCTAGTGCTCAACTGGTTCTTATCTTATCGAACCCGAAAGTACGAAAGCTAAAGTCAATCTCGGCGTCGACCTCGGCGGAATGTGAACTCAGATCGAAAAGACGGACGGAATGGCGATAAGCATTTTGCTCGGCCTGCGTATGATTCAGCTAACTCCCCGCCGTTAACTGTCGTTAATATTGCCAATCTCTAAAGCGATGAACAGGCACAATCGTTAGCATACCTGGCGAAATGTTTAGGGGCATTTCGTCTGCCTTTTCGTTCTGAGTTCACATTCCGCCGACGTTGACTTAGTCTTTCGTCCTTCGCGGTCGATAAAATAAATATAAGATGAGCAATAGTGTCGATGCAATCGATTTACTGGCCTTTTAATAAAATTTTAAACCAGCATTACCAATCTCTGGTTAGATAGATGAAACTTTAGTTAATTATTTTAGTTGAATTAGTTAGCCGGATGGCGTGTTGCGTATTTAACTATAGGGAATTTACTCAAATGACAATGATTACCAGCTTTAGGTGGGAGTTTAACCCGAAATAGAGAGATGGCTTGTTCATGGGGCAATTTAGTGCTCCTCCTCGGGTTAAACGCTAAGGAAACTGAGCTTTACTCTTGCATCACGGGCCAAGATATCTAAGTACAGAATTCTCAACAAGTGTTACCGCCAGAACACCAAGAGGAAGAACAAATACTGCAAGGCCTCTCGTATAATTCTCTAAATAATTTTTCGGTTCAGCTCGGGTACTTTATTTGTCGACCTTGAAAGGATTTGATCTTAGAAAGCAAAAAAGCGAAACAAAAGCTATGAGGCGTTCTCTTTCATTCACTAGCGATTCTGCCAGTTTTCTGCACCGCTTCATAGTATGATCATAAACTGTATAGACATGGTTCTGTGGTTACGAAGCTCGCTCGGCAACTGCATAGATTCGGGTTCAGTCCTTCTGCTCGGTAATTTGGGCAGGCATATTCTACCATGACCCGGGACTGACAAATGCTTTGTGAGTGAACTTTGAAGACAGAGCCTGTGTAAAAACACGTTACATGTGAGTGTATGCGTGAGTGTGTGCGTGCGTGTTTGCGTGTTTGTGTTTGGCTGTGTGCGAGCCATTTTGTTTCTATTTGTCCCTCCCCGCCCAAAGCTTTGACATCTTTTGTTGGTTTGTTTACGCAACCTTGACATAGCGGTTTGGCAAAGAAGGCGATAGAATAAGCGGGGGACTTCATAAGAAGTAAGTTATTGTTGTTTGTTCCTTCTCAAGCCATGCCAGGCTCATAGGGCCGGTTTCCCGGTTTTCTTGGCATATAGGTTCCCCACCTAGACGGGACGCCGGTCCGTCGCAGTTGAGCTGCAAGATGCAGGAGGAAAGAGTGAGAGAAAGTTGTGGCAAAAGAGTCAGCAGACGTTCGCCATTACCTTCTGCCGGAGCCGCATGGAGCTTAGGTGTTTCGCTCATAAACACACACAACGCCCGGTCTGAGATTCGAACCCGCTATCCCCCGACCTTGAGTCTGCTGCTCTGACCACTATGCCATCTGACTTCACAAGAAGTAAGTAATAAGGTCGATTTGATCGACTAAACACTTCAAGGCAGAGCCCCAATATACCCTCAGTTTGAAACACTGAAAGATGAATGGTAACGAATAACAATTTAATTGCTATATCAATGTTTGATGCTAATATTCTAAATTACATATAATGTTATAATTACGACAGTGATTGTACGGTAAATAGAATTTAGAACTCTAATTACTAGTGTGTATTTGTTTTTGTTAGTGTACTAATTATTATATTAATCGTGATATGACGCTGATAGACAGCAAACATCTCATTTATCCGCCATGGGTTTAATGAAACATTGCCATGCTTCAAGAAATCATGGTTGCTGTTGTTGTGGGTATTGTTGTTGTTTATTTTGCAGAATAATATGCAGAGCTGCTTCCAACCATGACCATCCCTAGCGATTTGATAGTATCTGGCTTGTATCTCCGGCAAGTTAACCAACCACAAAGCGAGTCCACCATTAGAGTGAAGCAATGGCTGTTGTATGCATTATAGTAGTAAAATATTTAGGATTCCATATCTCTCTATATATATAAAGCTGAAGTTGTCTGTGTATGGCAGGTTTGGTAGCCTTCAACTAACACTATCCCCTCCGAAACCCTGCGGCGCAAGTCGACTAAAATTGAGAGTATGATAGAAGGCTTGCTCTTCCTTCTAAGAAGAAAAAATTCAAATTGGACCATGTTAACACCAAAAATTATTTACATTAAAAAGGTGCTTTTTGTTTTCTATAAAAATTCCTATTTTTTACGATTTTTTTACTGCTGTGTCGCCATTTTTCGATGTATTTCAACCAGAAAAAATGTTCACTTAAAGAGAATAACGAGCTACATAATGCAAACATTTTACTTTTCAAAAATTTCTATTTTTAAAGGGTCGAAACAAACCCGAGCAACGCCGGGCGATACTGCTAGTTTTTTCATAAAGCTGCGTCTTGGTCTCATCCTCTTTTTTCCCATTATTTCACTCAGGAAAGCCACGTGGAAATCTCATATACGCTGTCCTTCCTCGAATACATAAAACGACTGGTGTTGTTCTTTAATTATTTTATCTCTCAGGTCTCTAAATCGAAATCTTTTCAAGTGTACTTAACACTTTATTTTACATTCTCAGTCTTATTATTTCAATGTGTACATTATATGATCTGCCTGTAATGTGCAGCTTAAGCAGGATTTTGATCTTTTCCTCCTCATAGATCGCATGACCGCATAGATACGCAGCCATTAGTTTGAGTAGAGTATCTCTCGTTGGACCGTTAAAGTATAAATATTAAAAAAAAGGTACGGAAACTTGGAGCTGCAAAATGTGTGATTTTAAATGGAGAATTTATGGGATATGTGAAACAAAATCAATTAAGAATGATTAGAAAAATATAATTGAATCATGGAGACACATAGTGATTGCTCTATTCATGAAGCTACATCAAAGATAACTATTGATTTAATATTACAATCGCTTTTTTGTATTAAAATCACTTGTTAATTACTAAAATTCACGCTAATAGCCGCAAGCATGTCTATGAGGTTAAGAAGCTCACTTTGTGGGCACATGGCTTTGGGTTCAATCCCACTGCGAAGCACTTTATATAAGTGTCTCCTACTATAGCCTCGGGGTGACCAAAGGCTTGTGAATACATGTGGTAGGCGAAAACTGAAAGAAACCTGTCGTGTGCGTGTGTGTGTGTATGTGTGTGTGCATAACAACAAATGGATAATGTGTCAATTCACTACAGCTGTTTCCAACGAATTTGTAATTGATTAATGTATACATTACATCATTAGAAAAAACCGGTTTCATCAGGTTCATACACGAACCACAACATTTAGAAACATTCAGAAATCAATGGCATACGCACCTTCAGGATTCTACGATGTGTGTGTGCGTGTATGTGTGTGTGTGTGTGTATGACTTTCTGTCTGGGTTCGTCCCTCTCCCCACCACCAACGCCTAATAACTGGTCTGGGTTTGTTTACGTCACCGTAACTTAGCTGTTCGGCAAAAGGACCGTAGAATAAGTACTAGGATTTTTAAAAAATTAGTACTGGTATCGATTCATTCGACTAAAATTCTCGAAGCTGGTGCACCAGCATGGCCGCAATCCCAATGACCAAAACAAGCAAAAGAAAACTAAACAAGCTTCAGAGGCAGAAAATATCTCCTACACCTGCTAACACTTTGGGGTTGTGCTTTTGCTAAATATGGAAACATTAGGAGCCTCATCCAATGAAGGGCCACTCAAAGGATTGGCATTAAGTCACTCACAGACACTCTCGGTCCTGGTCCACAGTCATACTTTCTCGTCTCTCTGTCATCTCTATTACAATCATAATGGTCTCCCTTCTTCTTCGAGGTGGGTGGTCTCTTATCTCCTCTACTTAGCCCCACCTGTCCACCCATCTGTCTATCTCTCCTTACTCTTGAGTCTATTTCTCTTAGGATCTTAAATATCCACAATGTCAGGTCCTTTCTGTGTTTAAACCCATCTTTCACTCCGGAACCTTCTTCTTTATGTCTTTCCTGTAGGAATATTAACGATATCGAGGTCACCAGTTTTGAAAGACCTACAAAGGTGATTGATACTGCTAATTTCACCAAAATTCAGCAAGTAATTATGAATAAAACTCATATAAATCCTTAAAATTCTTTAAAATGTTTTAGCCCGAAGGCCGCGGCTATGCTGGGGTACCACCGCTGAGAAGAAAAATATGGAACGCTTCATGAATTTGCGTGTCATCCTTGCGCAGGGGCCATGCTAATCTTCTCTGTATCGTTCCAATTTTAGAATATGTATTAAATAAAATTTTGTAAGCAAAGCAACGTCGAGCAATTATAATTATTATATTCGTCATCGTTTCACTGCATACAAATAATTTGCTTAAATCGTGAGATGAGACCAGAAAGACATCGGGAAGAACGGAATAAATCGTATAGCGTTCTTTTTGATTCAAAACGAAAGGAATTTTTTTAATATATAGAGTGAGCTGCCAACAAAAAGAAAAGAAAAGAAAATTCCTAGATCAAAAATTAATTATAAGAAAGAATTATAAATTTGCAAAACATGACAAGATAAGAACGTTTACGAACGTAATTTCACAAATGTACGCAGTCTATTTTCCAACTCTTATTTCTTTATTGGCCAAAATGGGCTATACATAGAGGGGACAAACAAGGACAGACAAACGGATTAAGTCGATTAGATCGACCCCAGTGCATAACTGGTACTTATTTAATCGACCCCGAAAGGATGAAAGGGAAAGTCGACCACGGCGGAATTTGAACTCAGAACGTAGCAGCAGACGAAATACCTCTAAGCATTTCGCCCGGCATGCTGACGTTTCTGCCAGCTCGCCGCCTTTTCCAAATCTGGCTTTCATTTATTCTTCATATATTTGATACGTTCATTTTTACACTTTCCAATTTAATGTGAAATATTGACATCAAATATTGGCAAAAGGCTAATAATTTCGAGAGAGGGAGCAAGTCCATCACATCGACACCAGTATGCAATTGGTAGTTATTTTGTTAACCCCTGAAAGTGTGAAAGACAAAGTCGACCTCGGCGGAATTTGAGCACAGAACGTAAGAGCATTTTGCCCGGTGTGCTAACAATTCTAACCAGCTCCTCGCTTTAATTTAGTGCAAAATATTAGTTCCAAATTTTCGTACAAGGCCAAGAGTTTCTTGGGAGGGATTAAGTCGACTAGGGTCGATTCATTCGAATGAAATTCCTCAAGGTGGTGAACCAGTGTGGCTACAGTCTAATAATAGAAACAAGCAAAAAAGATAAGAATAGAAGCGATGAAATTAATCTTCTGTGAAGAAGAGACTTGAAACTCCGAGTAACAATTCAAATGAATCAACATTTCAATAAATATCACACGATTCTACCTTCATTCTATTAATCTAATACTCATTGAATTTAGTAATGTTTTTCGTCTAATTACAACCATACTAGTGTAATGCTCTCAATCCATTTTATGACTTTATATATATATACTAGCAGAGATACCCGGCGTTGCCCGTGTTACATACTATTGAAGAATTAGACTTTTCTGTTATATTTTCTCTAATGAACTGAAATATCTGTTTCGAATTTCATCAAAATTGCAGATGAGGGTTATTTCCCTCTTTACACCCCACCCCAAAAATTGTAATCGTGCCACATATATCCCATATTACTGATTTTTATGCGCATATTCCAAAATTCCAGTCTCATAGAACCTGTTAAAAGGATTTTGCTCCTGAAAAATGGAGGTTATAGAGCTCTAAAATGCGAGAATTAATTATTGGGGGTGGGCGTCTTAATGTCAACCAGAGAAGCTGAATTTTTGAGAATCTTTTTTACTTGGGTCTTATATCTATTGTTTGAATTTCTTTGACATGGGAAATATATGTTCACTGGGTTTGTAAAAGGGAGCAAAGCTACAGGAAACCAAAAGACGAATGATCACAATAAGCAGTCAGCTACAGTACCCTAGATGTTACCACTCCCAATGTAGGATTCCTCACCATCCAGGTGACAGGCACAGCCGTAAGATGCATCACGAATCTATAGCAATTGGAAGGGCGTGACCCAACTGAAATAAACATTAACAACTGTGTGACGTGAGGGCTAAAGAGAAATGGAAGTTGGAGTTTGCAAATGACCACTATACTGATATGTAACTGGACAGAATAAATTTACAATCTATAAATGTCTTTGAATAACCAGTCACTCATCTGGGAAGGCCTTGAAATCAATGTTACCATCTGGGGACTATGTGTGACCGAGTGATAATAAAAAGACTGAAAGCAGGTCTGCAATCAAATAACTTTACTCAACACTTTGCAACAGTGGAGGCAAAGATGCCTCTCATTTACTTGACAATTTATGCAGCACATTGCAGAAATCACAATGTAAGAGTATGTCAAAGCAAACTGTTACATTGTTGTACCATTGAATTAGAAATAATGCTCATCTTCTGTGCTCGGATGAACCCTACAGCTTCCAAGAGCAGAACTGTATTCGCTTTTGCTTATACATACAGAGAGGCATACACATACATACATACATACATACATACATACACATACATACATGCACATACATACATGCACATATATACATGCACATACCTACATGCACATAAATACATGCACATACATACATGCACATACATACATGCACATATGTGTATGCACATACATACATGCACACACATACATGCACACACACATAGATGCACATACATACGCATACAAATATAGATACACATATACATACACACACATGCATACACATACATACACATACATACATACGCATACACACATACATAAACATACATACACACACATATATACACATACATGCATACATATACATACATGCACATACATACATACACATGCATACATACACATGCATACACATACATATATATACATACACATACATACATACATAAATACATACACACAAACACATACACACACACCAACACATATACATACCTACACATACATATGTACATACACATACATACATACACACACACACACACACACATACATACACACATGTTTTTTTGTTGCCTGTCTTGTTTTTACATCTGTTGCTTTCGTTGCTCGCAAAACAATTTCGTTTTCGATATTATCCAATTTTATGTTCTCGCTGCCTAAAACGCTATTGCGTATGTGTATGCTAAGCCGAGCCGAGCCGAGCCGAGCCGAGCCGAGCCGAGCCGTTCTCTATTCCTTTCTTTTCTTTTCTTTGTAATAGTGAGAGCAATGCCATAGCGCTGACTTTTGGGCTGGTAGCAGTGAACAGTCAGCCCAACGCTGCCCAGGGCTTTGCCCATGACACTCCATGGACCCTAAGTAAGGCATGTGTAAAATTTGAATGAAATTGGTTGCCTAGTTTTCAAGTTTTAGGAAAGCACAGAGACGGACAGATAGACACACATTCTCAGTTTTATATATATATATATATAAAACTGAGAATGTGGTCTATCTGTCCGTCTCTGTGCTTTCTAAAACTTAAAACTAGGCAACCAATTTCATTCAAATTTTACACATGCCTTACTTAGGGTCCATGGAGTGTCAGGGCAAAGCCCTGGGCAGCGTTGGCTGACTGTTCACTGCTACCAGCCCAAAAGTCAGCGCTTGGCATGCTTCACTATTACAAAGAAAAGAAAGAAAGGAATAGAGAACGGCTCGGCTCGGCTCGGCTCGGCTCGGCTCGGCTCGCTTAGCATACACAAGTTTTAGGAAAGCACAGAGACGGACAGATAGACACACATTCTCATTTTATATATAATATATATAAAACTGAGAATGTGTGTCTATCTGTCGTCTCTGTGCTTTCCTAAAACTTGAAAACTAGGCAACCAATTTCATATATATAAAACTGAGAATGTGTGTCTATCTGTCCGTCTCTATGTTTTCCTAAAACTTGAAAACTAGGCAACCAATTTCATATATATAAAACTGAGAATGTGTGTCTATCTGTCCATCTCTGTGCTTTCCTAAAACTTGAAAACTAGGCAACCAATTTCATTCAAATTTTACACATGCCTTACTTAGGGTCCATGGAGTGTCATGGGCAAAGTCAGGGCACCGTTGGGCTGACTGTTCACATGTATGTACATGTATGTGTATGTATGCATGTATTGTTTATATGTTGTATGTATGTATGTATATATATGTATATATGTATATAAGCATGTATGTATATATATATATATATATATATATATATATATATGTATGTATTATATGTATGCATATGAATGTATGTATATATATATATATATATAATATATATATATATTTGTCTGTGCGTGTTTGTCTATGTGACCATTTGTTATTTCTGTGTGTGTGTGTGTGAGTTTTTGTGTGTTTGTGAGTGTATGACCATTTGTTATCTGTGTGTGTGCGTGCGTGTGTGTGTGTGTGTGTGTGTGTTTATCTCTATGTTTTTTGTGAATCTATGACCATTTGTTATTCGTATGTGTGTGCGCATGTGTGTGTTAGTGAATGTATGACCATTTGTTATTTGTGTGAGTGTGAATGCGTGTTTGTGTGTGCGTGCGTGTGTGCGTGTGCATGTAAACAGTCAATGGACACACAACATCCCAGTCATACACATTCCGACCAGGTGCTGCTAATTACACAAATCTCGCTGTACCATTTATATTATCCCGTGTGCATGCACAGCGAAACACTTTAGTCTATAAACACAAATATTTTATTACTCGGTACAAGCGAACAATGAACGGAATAAGTCTAATGTATATTTGAGGTGAGATTTCAACGAAGAAAAGCAAACCCAACTGTTGTACTTTCTAGATTAATGGCCGTTTTACGTGAATAAGCAACATTTACGTGTGATGAGTGAGACTCCTACGGAAGCCTATCAGAGCAGAGTAGCTACGTTGATTCACGATCACGCATCGGAGTCCTTCTTTTATATCACATGATTATATCACATGATGTGAACACGGATCTACTTGAGGTTTTATTTTATTTCGTTCTCTCTCTCTCTCTCTCTTCTCTCTCTATATATATATAATATATATATATATATATATATTATATATATATATATATATCTGATTATTTCATTCTCTTCTTCTGTATTTGTTCGTACTCATTTACTAGCACACACACACACACCTACATACACACACACCTGCACACACACAACACACACACCACACACACCCACACACACACATATTCGTGCAAGTATGTCAACGCATATGTATGTATCGACGTGGCTGTGTGGTAGGAAGCTTGCTTCCTAGCTATATGGTTCCGGGTTCAGTCACTCAGCCTGGCACGTTGGACAAGTGCTTTCTACTATAGCTTCGGGCCAACCAAAGCCTTGTGAGTGTAAGCAGTCCGTCGTCTCTCTCTCTCTCTAGATATATATATATATATATATATATAAATTAATCAATATAGGGTGGCAAAAAAATTTTGTAGAATTTTTTTGCCACCAGCGGCCTAGTGGGGAAAAAATTAAATAGTCATAGACCATTTATAAGTTCAACATCACAATCAAGGAACGGCCATAATAGGCCATTCACCCACTAGAAATAACAGCCAAAGCTTCACCGCAAAATAACATTAATTCCGCAAACCAGGAGAAAATTAAAAAAACATTTACCCTGTAATTTCTTATACGATGCACCGTTTCATCTATTGTTTAATGGTAAACTAACCTGATTAAATTAAATCAAGCCAATCTTCCATAGGCCCTTAGATTCGTCAGTAAGAAATAGCCAGATCGGAACAGATATTTTCACGAGGCACTTCTGTCCCTGCCTCGGTGGCAAAAAAATTCTACAAAATTTTTTTGCCACCCTATATTGATTAATTATGAATTTTCTGGTTGATTCCGTAATGGAATCGGCGGCTTATATTTATTTGCTGCCGATAAATTTGGCGCGAGTGCGATGATTTGAAAATTTTAGGTCAGATATTGCCGAGGCAGGGACAGAAGTGCCTCGTGAAAATATCTGTTCCGATCTGGCTATTTCTACTGACGAATCTAAGGGCCTATGGAAGATTGGCTTGATTTAATTTAATCAGGTTAGTTTACCATTAAACAATAGATGAAAAGGTGCATCGTATAAGAAATACAGGGTAAATGTTTTTTATTTTCTCCTGGTTTGCGGATGGAATTAATGTTATTTTGCGGTTGAAGCTTTGGCTGTTATTTCTAGTGGGTGAATGGCCTATTATGGCCGTTCCTTGATTGTGATATATATATATATATATATATATATATATATATATGGACCAAAAATGCAATAGAGGGCATTAAAACGTTCGGACAGATAGACAACACAAAGACGGACAAGAGAAACAACAATTAGAAGGACAGGCAAAAAAAGAGGAGTTATTCTTGGCTTTGTTTCTTCAGTCAAGTACCAGAAGTAACGACCATTTCGGACAGTTATATTTGAGATGGTTCGATCTGGTTGTCTCCCAAAAAGTCTAAGCTAAGAGCATTAGGACCCTTTCGTAAGAAAGCTAGCGAATGTGTACGGCAACAAAGACAAAAAGCAAAAAAAAAAAAAAAAACGGAGAACATAGTACAGAATTACGAATACAAACAACAAGAAATAACAACAGGCGTTTTTCGACCGAAAAACCATTCAAATTGAGCTGGCGTGTATGAAGTGAAAGTCTAATGGCAGGAGCATGGGAGATAGGCACAAGACGTGTTGACGCTCGGCAGTCAGGCCATGTACGTACGTACGTACGTACGTACGTATGTATGTATGTATGTATGTATGTATGTATGTATGTATGTATGTATGTATGTATGTATGTATGTATGTATGCATGCATGTATGCATGTATGCATGCATGTATGCATGCATGTATGTATGAATGTAAAGGGAAAGTTTACGAAAATAAACAAAAGACGAAGGCAGGTGGAGTACAAACAAACAAATGTATTAGTATAACGCTCAGGAATAGAAAAAAATCTTTTACGTTTCGAGCCTACGCTTTTCGACAGAAAGATACACAGAAAAAAACAAGGAGAGAAACAAGGAGAGAAAAAATGCGTGTAGGAGCTAACGAATGTTTTTTTACTGTATTTCTTTTAGTTGTGTCTCTTGTCATCTCTAATGTCCACTCTGTGTTTCTTTTTCCCCTCCGTCCGTCAATTTCTCCGTCGTTCGTTATTTGGATCCCTCGCTGAAAACGTTTCTATGATTTTAACACAGTTTCATAGCCTGTTTAATACTTTTCCCCTCGTTACTTTATTTCTCTGTTCGCACTTATTTTCCTCATTTTCTTTATCATTATATCGGTATCTCCTGCTCTAATTTAGTGAGATTCTCAATTAAAAATCATACCTTCCGTTATATATTTAGAAATATGCTATGCAATGCAAAATGCCGCCACTAAATTCTTACACCTCATATAATCTAACAACTGGAATTCCACCCCCTCTCTCTCTCTCTCACTCTCTCTCTCTCTCTCTCTCTCTCTCTTTCTCTCTCTGGTTAAAACACTGTCCCGGGTTGAGCAAATGGCAAAGTCGCTATTGTTAATATTTGATTTCGGGTTTTAGAAGAAAGAAATTAACACCAAACACCCGTTTATGTCCGGTGTTAAAACAGTTCCGCTAATTCGCTCATCTGAAGGCGGTTATAATAATTATTTCTAACATCAATACAAGGCCATCCTGGTTCGCACATCAAAATCATTGCTACAATTAAACAAGGCAGGGCTAGGCGCAGCATATTCAAATAAACCAATGCGATTTAAACGGGAAATAGAAAGAAGCGTATAATGACCACTGCACTTTTTTTTTATCCGACGCTTTATTGTTTTTAATTATCTATAGCTTGCAAGGTAGTAAAATCTAATGACCGCAAATATAATTCTTTCTATTGTAGGCAGGAATTTTGGAGGAGGAGACCTAGTCAATTACATGGATTCCAGTGCTCAACTGGTGTTTATTCTATCGCTCCGAAAATGGTGAAAGTAGTTTGAACGAAATTTTAATCTAGAACCTAAAACCGGGGGAAATACTGTCAAGTATTTCGTCCTACATGCTAGTGACTCTGCCACCACACTGCCTTCGAGGAATAATGTAATATTTTCTTCTAGAGGGATAGGGTCTGAGATTTTGGCGTGGGGTCTAATCGATCACATCGGACCCAATATTCGACAAGTACATACTTCATCAACCTCAGAAGACGAAAAGCAAAATCGATCTTGGCTAATTTGAACGTGGAACAATGACGGACAAAATGCTGCTAACGGTTATTAAATCTTTTACTACCCACAAGGGGCTAAACACAGAGAGGACAAACAAGGACAGACAAACGGATTAAGTCGATTAGATCGACCCCAGTACGTAACTGGTACTTATTTAATCGACCCCGAAAGGATGAAAGGCAAAGTCGACCTCGGCGGAATTTGAACTCAGAATGTAACGGCAGACGAAATACCGCTAAGCATTTCTCCCGGCGTGCTAACGTTTCTGCCAGCTCGCCGCCTTACATTTCAAACATTTAACCCTTTGTCCGGTATATCCCATTAACACACAGGATACTTTTCCCCAGAGTCCAGGCATCATATACAATGCAAATTCGCAATGTTTTTCAAACACCACAGTAACATAGGAGATACGAAACAAAACCTTCATATTACTCAGAATGTATGAAGGAAAGGCTAACGAGAAGTTTGAAAACAAGCACGGACATTTGGGGAAAACTTAGGGAAATGGATTAAAAAGCACTGTGCACATATAATTGTTTCAAAAACTGGCACAAGGCCAGCAATCTTGGCAGAGGGAGTAAGTCGATTACATCGGACGTAATGTTCAACTGGTACTTACTTTATCGACGCCCGAAAGTATAAAAGGCAAAGCCGATCTCGGCGTCATTTCAAATCAGAAAGTACTGTCGGTAAGCATTTTAATTGACCCCCGGAAACGATTCTGCTAGGTCACCGCCTTGCTATGCACATATATTATTGTCTGTTTTAATGTTAAATCAAAACTTATGAAAACGTTAAATGGCGGGTGCACAGAATTAATTTTATTTGATTAAAAATGCAATATTTAAGAGGGATTTAGAAGTTTCCTTGTGAACATATGACCACATTCCGTCACATTACCTGTATTCTGCTCATACGTCATAGATGTGTATGCCACACACACACACACCACAAACACACACACACACACAAACACACACACACACACACACACACACACGTACGCACGTTCT
>NC_043005.1:78857968-78867968 GCF_006345805.1 Octopus sinensis | reverse complement strand
TATATATATATATTATATATATATATATAATATATATATATATATAATATATATATATATATAATATATATATATATATAATATATATATATATATAAAGTTAATCCAAACAAGAAAACAAAAACAAAAAAACACAACAACGCAAGGACGTGGAACAAATAAAGTATTATTGGACGCTCAGGAAAGAAGGGAAGAAGGAGGATTTGACGTTTCGAGCGGAGCTCTTCGTCGGAAACATAGGAGAAGGAAAGATCCCGAGAAGGGAAGACAGGGGAAAAAATCGCTAGTGGTACAGACGAGGTCACATACTGAAAGACCATATATATATATATATATATATATATATATATATATATATATAGTTCGCTTGAAGCATTGTGTATTGTTTGTAAATAATAAAATGTTTTGAATGACACAACAATGCACTATAATACAAAGAATGGACTATAATAACTGTTGTAATTTAATGATCCATAGTCTGATATGATATTTCGGAATAAAAATTCCTTCTTCAGTTACCCCTAGGAATTGATGGAGTCGCTGGCTGCTATAATCGCTTGACAAGCAATCTAGGTGTGTTTAAGCCCCCGAAACTTCGCGGTTCGGCAAAAGACACCGGTAGAATAAGTAACGGACTTACAAAAAAGAAACAATAAACGCCATTGTAAAACCGATTATAGCAGCCAACGACTCCATCAATTCCTAGGGGTATCTGAAGAAGGAATTTTTATTCCGAAATATCATATCAGACTATGGATCATTATCGATCATTAAATTACAACAGTTATTATAGCCCATTCTTTGTATTATAGTGCTTGGGCAGAAATATAAGGGGTAAGCTTAACCACGCTTGGTCAGAAATATAAGGGGTAAGTTTTCCTAGCATTTTCAGATTTATAATTATCGAAATATTATGTTGGTAACGGAAATGAATCTTATAATTCTGATTCAGAAACGCGTCCATAATTAATCGAAGACTGTTTGATTTCATTATTTTTCTTCTTTTTTGCCGTGTGTGAGTTACAGATATTGCTATCTGTGGAGACATATTTTTGTAGAAAAAAGAAATAGCATTCTTTTGGCTGCTATTTCTAAAAATTTCGGTATGTGTTTAAGCAACTTGTTGCTAAACCCTCATTGCTATAATTATATATAATATAAATTTTTCTATAAGTTTTTACCGAATATGGTTCTTTTCCACACCGAAAAAATATTAGGTGAAATTTCTTAATTTTATTAAGTTAAAAATTTTTCACCCTATATCTGTAATATATATATATATATATACTCTTTTACTCTTTTACTTGTTTCAGTCATTTGACTGCGGCCATGCTGGAGCACCGCCTATATATATATATATATTTGTGTGTCTATGTTTGTCCACCACCACCACCAGCGCTTGACAAGCAATCTAGGCGTGTATACGTCCCTGAAACTTAGCGTTTCGGCAAAAGAGACCGTAGAATAAGTAACGGGCTTACACAGAATAAGTCTTGAGGTCGATTAGTTCGACTAAAGGCAGTGCTCCAGCGTGGCCGCAGTCAAATTACTAAAACAAGTAAAAAGAACGAAAGCATAAACGAATACATACATACAGACAGTGACAGACAGCTAGACAGACAGGTAGATAAAGATATACACGAGAGGCTTCCACATAGTTCCCTCGTATGAAATTCACTTTCGAGACTTTGGTTGGTACCGAGGTATGGTAGAAGATACCTGCTCAATGCGACGCGCAGTGAGATTGCACCTGATATCATGTGGCTGCCGAGTGGGTTTTGTAACCACGTAGTTACACCTGCGCCTTTATACATATTAAGTATTACAAAGAAAATTCTGGCAGTGACCTCAATATGCCAGCTCGCCGTTGTCACCAGCAAGAAGAAAATTTGAAGTCACAGTCGACTTTTCTTTTTTAAAATTTAGTTCATATATCCTGCACGGAAACGCATTGCATAATCATTCCTTCTAATGCCAAATTCTTTATATTGTTGTCTTGGAAGAGAATTTTCTCCGAGGATTATTTCCAGCGCGAAAGGTCTTACCATGTTCGAATACAACCGAGCACGTTAAATACAACTTTGTTCGAATGAATTATATTCAGTGCTGCTTCATGCCATTTTATATATATAAATTTTGTGTAATTGAAGTTCACTGTCTTGCGTCTACATATACAATAAAGAAGATAAATCTTTACATTTTATGTTCTATTTTTCTTCTTTGAAAAGAATGTAAAAAAATATTTACTGCGGTGTTTCTTTCTCCTTTTCTCTGTGAATGACCTCGGAGCAGGTGACAACATTTCCAATTAGTTTTCAGCTATTAACGCTCTCTCTCTTCATTTCATTCTGCATCTATTTACATCTCTTTTCCATTTTCAATAATTCTAAAAATAACATTGATTTAGAAGCAAAATTTATAGACTTACAACATAATTCGCCTTCGGAAATAAGCAAGAATCGAAACAATCTTAAATATTACTAGCAGTATCGCCCGGCGTTGCTCGGGTTTATAAGGGAAATAATTATATAAGCATTTTTAGAGATGTAAAGTATAATAGCCATCTCAATATGGCTAACCACAAAGGGGGGTGTTACTGTAGCTTTTTACGTTCTGAGATTTAATAAATTTTTAGAGAGTTACTTCCCTTATATATGCCAAAAATGCATTAAAATGGGAAAAATTGATGGTTAAATTTTTTTTTAAATCGTAGACTCATCGTAGACGCGCGCTAATACCCAGAAGGGCTCGATATGAATCACGACTATAAGATACCCGGTTTTGGTTAAACTGCACCGCAAAATGTGGGAGTAGTTAGGAATCTAAATCGTAGGAGACAGACAGCACACAACCTCACTTTTATATATAAAAAAGATGTAGTCCAGTCTTTACTCCACGATCGCTGTAACGTTTGAAAGAAAATGCGATTTCTTATCGGTCAGTCAACATCAGTTATAACTGAAGATCACAGATTTCACTTATTTTGGATCCAATTAGCAATTTCTATTTCTTTCAAGGTACAGACATACCTGCATGGCTAAAAGGTTCGTTTTGCATCCATGTAGCGAGTCTCACAACGTGGCACCTTATGAGTGAATATTTTTGACAGAAACTCCGGTAGCTTGTTACATATGTGCGTTAGTATTTCATTCTACTTCGTCATATTCTTATGTGTATTACATCAACAGTTACGATCGTAATCCCTGCTCTTTAATGATCAAGATTTGTTGTTTTATATCGTATTGACATATTTCGCAGTGGGACTGAACCCGAAATCACGTGTTTGCAAAGCAAGCATTTTAATCACATACCCATTCCTGCACCTATTATATATACTTACATATATTTACTCATTTCTCTAATTGAATACCACTAACTAATATCTACTTATATTTTATGCCCTCGCAAGTTATTCTCTATAATACCTTGTTCTTAAATAATATATTATTTATCAGATAATACAATATGATTTCGACGCTAATGATGCAAAATTAATTAATTAACCAAAACGCTAAATTATTCCTCCTTACGTAATAATATACAGAAATGAGATATTCATGTTCAATTACAACAACCTAATAACTTTCATATCATCTGTTATTTATTCAACACGGAAAATTTGCCTCAAGTAACTTCTAACTTCATTTGATAATAACTAATTCCAGTTGTATAATAGAAGATATTACAAATAGCTTATATCACTGAATAATAAGTAACTCGTGAAAACACTGACTGAATACCAAAGAATACAATGCGCTTTACAAACAATAACATACGTTTATCGTATATTCATACCATTAATATATAACTTCGTCAGTCACATGTATTTAATTCTATTATTCTAGCAAATTCAGAAACCTGATAAATATTGATTTTAAATTTTGGCACAAGGCCAGCAATTTTCAGGGAGGCGCATGAGTGGCTGTTGTTTTCTTAGCTTGCTTACCAACCACATGGGTTCAGGTTCAGTCCCACTGCGTGGCACCTTGGACAAGTGTCTTCTACTATAGCCTCGGGACGATCAAAGCCTTGTGAGTGTGTATATGTTTGTGTGTCTGTGTTTGTTCCTCCCAACATCCATTGACAACTGACGCTGGTGTGTTTACGTTCCCGTAACTTAGCGGTTCGGCAAAAGAGACCGATAGAATAAGTACTAGGCTTACAAGGAATAAGACCTGGGGTCGATTTGCTCGACTAAAGGCGGTGCTCCAGCATGGCCACAGTCACATGACTGAAAGAAGTAAAAGGGTAAAAGAGAGTAAGAGTAAGTCGATGACATCGACTCCAGCGTTCAACTTATTATATCGATCCTGGAAAAATGAAAGGCAAGGCTGACCTCGGCAGATTTGAAATCTGAATGTAAAGACGGAAGAAATACCGCTAAGCATTTTTCCCGGCCTGGGAACGGTTCGTCTAGCTCGCTACTTTGGAAGCCTGACAAATATGACCAAACTACAAGTATATTTGTGAACGGCTAGTGGTTAGCCTGTAGCATTCTTGATCACAAAATCTTGATTTCGAATCTCAGACCGGGTAGTGTGTTGTTTTCTTAAGCAAAATATTTCATTCCACGTTGCCTCCAGTTCATTCATTCGTATATGGATACACCCTGCGACTTACTGACACCTCGGTCAGTGAAAACATTGTGGTCTTGGTTATTTATACGCCATGGAAAGCGGGTAACGGATACTATGAGATCTTGGTCTCGAGACAGTACTTACTTGCAAATATTCTGATTTTAATCTGTTAAAATTAAATTTTATATATGCTTTCTCGCGGGTATCAAGTTCCCAAACCCCCCGCGATAGGTGAAAATCTGCAAAGTAGAAGCAGTACTGTACTGTATATCTTTTCAATTATTTTTAAAATTTGTTTATATTTATTTTATCATAAATGCAAATCAACGCCACGGAGGAATCGACGTAAGCTTAAAAGATAAACAGCGATAGGTGGACCGCGATAGGTGAACCGTGATACGTGAACTGCGATATGGTGAACTATTACTGTATACTACTTTCTGCACCAATATTTGTACTCCGTTACACACGGCGCCATGATTCCATAGTTACTATAATACACTTGGTGTAAATATATGACTAATATTATTTTTTATACAAACATCAACCTACTATAGCCTCAGGGCGACCAAAGCCTTATGAGAAAAAGTAGTGAAGTGGTAGAATCGTTAACATGCGGGGAAAAATACTGAGCACTCGGTTCGATATAGCTGAATCACCCTCTCTCCTGAAATGCTGGCCTTGTGCAAAAATTTGAAACTAATATATTTTTCACAACCCCATGTATTCTTCCATCCAATCTCTCCTGAATTCACAAATATATCGGAAAATATTCAGTATTTTGTATTTTGAAAAACTAATCACGTGCAACTTCGATGTCACTTTTATCTTTTACCAGCCATAATAAATAATATACTCTACCCACTGTATTGAGTTCATTGTTCAGTTACGTTTCTGTTAGCTAATAAACATCATTTTCAAGTATTATATGTGGGCCCCTGCGCATATACTTATATACACGAACACTCACACACACTCGTACACACACACACACACAGATATACATGTATTTATGTATGTGCAAGGGAGTGCGTGAGAGTATGTGGCGGATATTAATACATATATACATCTTCCCTATTTTATTATTCACGTTTTCATTCATGCATAGATACACACCTCCTTATATGCTTACATAAGTACGAACACACACACACACACACACATATACATGTGAACGCCCCTAAATTACCACATGCACACTTTTATAAATACATGCATAGATTTGGTACTCGCATACATACCCACAAATATACAAATATGCGCATATATATAAATAAATATATATATATATATATGTACTTACATATTCATACATAAACACACAACACACACACAACACACACACAACACACACACACATACATGTATTTGTAAGACATTCATTACAAGATTCCAAACACGCATGTAGACATTTATACATCCTGTTCGTGTACACAACGCCACTTACGCACAAAAATACACACACACACGCATACGCATACCTATATATATATGTGTGTGTGTGTGTGTGTGTGTGTGTGTGTGTTGTGTGTGTGTGGTTGGGGGTGTCTGTGTTTCTGTGTTTGGTTGGGTGTCTGTGTGTGTCTGTATGTAATTCCGTGTGTGTGTGTGTGTATACACTTGCATACATAATCAAACAGACGGATACGAAAATGCCAAACTCTTTTCCTATTTATTTCTAGTATTTATGAATATGGATTCCAACCAATATTAAATGAAGCGTAAAAGTTGAATGCACTTCGTGTCAAACAACTAAATGCTTATAACCTACACCCACGCCCAAATCTAGACTCACAGTATATATACATATATATAATTATATATATATATATATATATATATATATATATATAATATATATATATATATATATATATATATATACTGTCTGCAGCCTTCATTCTTCGCGCCATCTTACTTGCATACATATTTCAACGAAAGTAGCCTTTATAATTCAATCATTAACACTAACATACGTCTGTCTGCATGTGGTAGATTTGACATAAAGAAAGTGATATTTTGTGTGACTTCGTCGTCGTCTTTTTAAGAAACATTGGACAGATTCCAATAATGAAAAGAGCGTAATGTACGTGGTGGTGGGCGAGTGGATTCTCAACTGGTTTTTCTCTACCTCACACCGACCACTCCAGCATCTGAATCTATCGGAAAATCACTGCAGGCAAAAGAGGAACATAGACAATTCTTACAACCCCGCATTGTCTTCTGATGAACCTAATTTCCTGAGACATAAGACGAAATACTACTTCTCATCGAAGCAAACTCTCTGTTCACTAGTTACATGCGTAGTCTTAATAAATTTATCGACTTCCGGCCTTTCATACTTCTTTATTCGTGTCTATCACGTTATTAAATATTTGATTCTTATTAAATATTTAATCATCAAAATGGCATTATTTTTCCCTTATACCAAACAAAATTCTATCGTTTATCGTTTTCTTTTCATAACTAGCCCATACCCTTCTCCACTAGCTTTTGGATACCACCAGCTTACTGACTAACTTTTATAAAACGACTCGTTTCCTCTGTCGCTTTCAAATGCCTGATAGCACACTTTCTAGAACAGAAACCATTCTCTTTATCAAATAAGGTATTGTCAAACGGATTACCTTCATTTCCAACAGTCCAGCTTTT
This sequence comes from Octopus sinensis, assembly GCF_006345805.1. Lineage (NCBI taxonomy): Eukaryota > Metazoa > Mollusca > Cephalopoda > Octopoda > Octopodidae > Octopus > Octopus sinensis. Next base: position 78,860,739 of record NC_043005.1, on the reverse strand, counting down.
TGTTGCTCTTCTCTCAGTATTCCACTCCACCGCCATTTATTTCATTTATGAGAATCACCATTAATTGTATATACTATGTTATGCATCATAGAGCAAGAGAGTTTGGCAGACAGATAAACGTCTGATGTAAAAATTGCTTTGCACTATATGGTTCTTTTCTTCTTAGTCTGACATGACTTTTCGGCTGGACTGGCATTTTTAATTTCTATTTTCTTCCCTTTTTCTCTTCCGCCATCATTTGTCACAGAGATTGACGTACAAAATATTTTGCCAGCTTTACTTCAATGCTCTGGTTTGGAAGTTAAGGTAGAGGCCGGTGTAGCCATCTCTTAATAAGCTTGTTTACCAGTCACAGGGTTCCGGGTCCAGTGGCACCACGGACAAGAATCTGTTACTTAAATCCTCGGACCGCCCAAAACCTTGTGAGTGAATATGGTAGACGGAAACTGAAAGGTGTCCGACTTGTGTGTGTGTGTGTGTGTGCGTGTGTGTGTGTGTGTGTGTGTGTGTGTGTTTGTGCGTGTATGTGTATGTGTGTGCGTGCGTGCGTGTGTGTGTGTTTATATGTGCCTTTGTGTCTGTGAGTGTCTCCCATCATCGCTTGACAATTGATGTTGTTTTGCTTCCGTCTGCGTAACGTGGCAGTTCGGAATAATAGTAGGACAGAAAAAGTACCAGCTTTTAAAAATGATAACTACATCATTGCTCGCCGTCTAATGAGTGAAACAAGAAAAAGATAAAAGATGTCAAGGCCTTCGAGCTGGTAAAATCGTTAGCACGCCGGACCAAACGCTTAGCGGCATTTCGTCTGTCTTTACGTTCTGAAATCAAATGCTGCTGGGATCGCTTTTATTCTTTTAGTAATTTCAGTCGTTTGACTGCAGCCAAACTGCAGTACCACATTTAGTCGAACAAATCAACACCATGCCTTATTCATTGTAAGCATAGTAGTTATTATATCGGTCTCATTTGCCGACCCGCCAAGTTACGGGGACGTAAACGCACCAGCATCGGTTGCTAAGTGATGATGGGGGTGGGGAGATACAGACACACAAACATATACATACGTTCAGCTATAGCATCGGCTCGAGGCTATAGCAGAAGACACTTGCCCATAGCGCCACGCAGTGGTGCTGAACCCAGAACCATGTGGTTGGTAGGTAAGCTATTTACCACACAGCCGCTCCTGTCTTTCATCCTTTTCGAGTGGATCAAATAATAAGTACTAGCTGGGTATTAGGGTTAATGTCTTCGAACCACCATGAGATCGTAGGCCTTGTGCCAAAATTTGAAAGTAATATTACAATAAACCACAGTCACAACCACAAAAACAATATTGTGAATTTGACAAGGCCGCGAGCTGGCTCTGAGTTCAAATTCCGCCCAGGTCGACTTTGCCTTTCATCCTTTCGGGGTTGATAAATTAAGAACCAGTTACGCACTGGGGTCGATATGATCGACTTAATCCGTTTGTCTGTCCTTGTTTGTCCCCTCTGTGTATAGCCCCTTGTGGGCAGTAAAGAAATAGGTATTTCGCCTGTCTTTACGTTCTGAGGTCAAATTCCACACAGAGAGGACAAACAAGGACAGACAAACGGATTAAGTCGAATATATCGACCCCAATGCGTAACTGGTACTTAATTTATCGACCCAGAAAGGATGAAAGGCAAAGTCGACCTCGACGGAATTTGAACTTAGAACGTAGCGGCAGACGAAATACCGCTAAGAATTTCGCCCGGCGTGCTAACGTTTCTACCAGCTCGCCGCCTTACCCCCGACTTGATATTGCATGTATTTGTGTGTTTTTTTTTTTTTTGGGGGGGGGGTTTCATGTTTTAGCCATTAAACCGCGGCCATGCTGGAGCAGCGCCTTGAATAATATTAGCAGAATGAATCGACTCTATTATATTTTTTAAGCCTCATAGTTATTCTATCGGTCTATTTTGCTGAACCGCTAATTTACAGTAGACGTAAACCAATCAACACCGATTGTCAAGCGGCAGTGAGAAAGAAACACAAACACATAGATGTATACTCACACACACACACAAAACACACGCACATACACACACGCACACACACACACACACATGCACACACACACACACATGTAATCGTATATACGACGTGATTCTTTCACTTTCCGCCTACCAAATCCACTCCGAAGGCTTTGGTCGGCCGGAAACCATATTTCAAAACACTTGTCCAAGGTGCCACGCTGTGGAACCGAACCCAATAACATGCGGTCGGCAAGCAAACCTCTTTTATTCATATAATTTGCCACAAGAGCAAGACATAAATGGTAAGCTGCAGGCTGGACATAGACACAATGTTATATGAAATGACAAATGAAAATGAAGGTTGATTCATTAGATTAAAATTATTCAAGACACTGCTCCAGCATAGCCGCAGTCTAATGACTAAAACATGAAAAAAAAAAAAAAAAAACAAAAACAAATGCTTGCAATATCATGCCGGGGGTAAGGCGGCGAGCTGGCAGAAACGTTAGCACGCCGGGGGAAATGCATAGCCGTATTTCGTCTGCCGTTACGTAAGCCTCGTACGTTTATTTTGAACTTTCGTGTCCGAATAAGCAAACTTCTTACCACACAGCCACAACTACGCCTGAGCATGTATATTTAAAATGAGGTAAATGGACGCCAGGGCGTTGGAACGTTGAATTCTACCGAGAACTAAATTGAAAATGTGGCAGCAGAAGAAAAGGAAGAAGCGACAGTTAAAAAATATTTTCAAAGCACTGATTTACATTG
>NC_043005.1:78850468-78855468 GCF_006345805.1 Octopus sinensis | reverse complement strand
GATAGAGAAGCTTAGCGGCATTTCGTCCGTCTTTATGTTCTGAGCTCAAATTCCACCGTGACCAACTAAGCCTTTCACTCATTTGGAGTCGATGAAATAAGTACCAGTTGAGTACTGGGGTCGATGTAATTGACTATACCCCATCCCCGTCCTCCTCCATGTTTCAGGCCTTGTGCCTTTAGTCGAAAGGGTTATTATTAAGACGGGAAGGTCACTTTACCGAGCGAGCAAAATGCCTTGGGGCACATCACCCGTCTTTACATTCTGTGTTCAAATTCCACCGAGATCCAGTATGCCTTTCATCCTTTCGGGGTCGATGAAATAAGTACCAGCTGAGTAAAGGGGTCGATGTAATCAACTATACCCCATCCCCGTAAGCATAGAGGCATTTCGTCCGTCTTTACGTTCTGAGCTCAAATTCCACGAGACCGACTTAGCCTTTCATTCTTTCGGGGTCGATGAAATAATTACCAGTTGAGTACTGGGGTCAATGTAATCGACTATACCCCATCCCCGTCCTCCTCCAAGTTTCAGGCCTTGTGCCTTTAGTAGAAAGGGTTACCAAGTTCCAGGCCTTGAGCCTTTAGTAGAAAGGTTACCAACTTTCCGGCCTTGTACCTTTAGGAGAAAGTTTTACCAAGTTTCAGGCCTTGTGCCTTTCGTAGAAAGGGTTACCAAGTTTCAGGCCTTCTGCCTTTCGTAGAAAGGGTTATTATTAAGACGGCAAGGTCACTGAGCCGTTAGCAGTGTGGGCAAAATGCTTTGCAGTACATCGCCGGTCTTTACGTTCTGTGTTCAAATTCTACCGAGGTCTACTTTACCTTTCACTTTTTCGGGGTCGATAAAGCAACCATTAATTGCGCCAAAAACTTGAAACCAATATAATATTTTAGTTTATAAATCATTGCAAATTACTTCTAATATATCTTCCACTTTTCATAGTTGTCCTCTTCTGTTTCTTTCCTCATCATTGTATTTCTTCCGTTCTCTTATTTCTCATTAAGAATATAGAAAACTGCAGATTCCCATATGTTGATTATGTCTTCTTATTTGTCGTTTCCTCTTTCCTGCCTTCTTCAGATGTACACACACAGATCTACACACGCATGCACGCAACACACATTCACACACACACACACACACACACACAATACACACAGGTACACAAACAAACACATAGAGATGTATCTGCATACGTGAATAAATGTATGGATGCGCATATATATAAATAAATAAATAAAAATAAATAAATAATAAATATATATATATATATAATATATATATATATATATATATATATATATGCATGTATGTGTGCGCGCATGCATGTATGCATACACACACATACAGAGGGGGCGATAAATAGATTAGATAAAGATTGTGCAATGCACCCATATGAACAGACTTACATACATATACCATTTTCAAATGTGTATATATATATATATATATATATATATATAACTCAATCTTCTTGATGGCATTTTCTTTCTCTCTCCTCCTCTTTCTTTCTCTCTCGCAAGCTCTCTCCTTTTATCTGCTGTACTTTCTCTTCTTCTACTTCTCTCTCTCTCTCTCTGCTAATTTCCCTAACTTTCTCTTTTTACCTTCATCTTCACTTTTTTTCCTTTTGCCTTCTTCTGAATCTTTTTCCATTATTCTCTTACTTTTTCTGATTTTCTCTCCCTTCTTCTTTATTTCAATCCTTCTTTTTCCTTTCCAACTTTTCCTTCTCTTTCCCTTAATCTCTCCATTTCTTGCCTCTCTCTCACTCTAACAAACCGAACTCATTTCTATACTTTTTTGCTACTAATATTTCCACTATTATTTTTACTTTATACTTTAATAGGTAAGTCTTCTCAAGGCTACAACAACAAAATTTCCTTTCCTTTCCTTCCCCCCCCCTCTTCCAATCCCACCATTTCTCATCGCTCCTATAATTATTTCCGGTTAGATTTCTGGTTACAGTTCCTTTTAACTTCTATGAAAACCACAATTCACTGGATGTGGAATTAATTAATAAAAAAAAAATTAAAAACCACATCAGCAAAATAAGATAAAAAGATGAGAAATAAACAATCCAGTTCTTATAATTAAACACTGAACCAATACGAAGTTCGTGGTTATATAATGAGACTTTATAGCTCTGTTTTATTCAATTCAATAAAGAAATAAGAATAAAAATGAAATGGAATTTTGCAGAAAATTGCTCCATCGTTTTACATAGAATTAATTACGTGTATTATTTCACTTCTTATCAAAATATGAACAGAGAAGAACGGGGGAAGCAATGTTTGATAAATATGTAGTAAAATAAAATGACTCTTAATATATTTTCTATTAGAATAATAATTATAATTGGAAAGTAACATGTTTAACAAAAGATTTACTACAAATGATGCATATTTATGAAATAAAATATACAATCGAGTTTGTGAAATTTTGTCCATCTTAAAAGAGATTGATTTGTTATTGAATCCATTTACTGTGTTCCCTAACCGGGGTCCATATGACCCTCGGAGTCTATATGCAATTTTTTCTGGGGTCCATGCACGAAAAATAGTAAATATGAGGCCCACGATAGTATTTTAATCCATATATGTCCATACAAAAATGAAGTCCGAAAATTTCCCTGTATTTAGATTAAGCGATATGTTAAGCTTTCACAATCTGAAAGAGAAGGACAGTATGCAATTGTTAGCTAAGGGGTATCGACTACCTACTGAACATTTCGAAATGCACAGTCAGATGTTTCCCGGTGAGTTCAATGTCCAAACAAGTAGGAGCAGGTTTTGCGTTGCGGGTATATATGGGTTTTAAGTGTCCAGGAAAAGAACTTGCTATAGATGTGGATGGGGGAAGCACTCCGTCGGTTACGACGACGAGGGTTCCGGTTGATCCGATCAACGGAACAGCCTGCTCGTGAAATTAACGTTTAAGTGGCTGAGCACTCCACAGACACGTGTACCTTTAACGTAGTTCTCGCGGATATTCAGCGTGACACAGAGAGTGACAAGGCCGGCCCTTTGAAATACAGGTACAACAGAAACAGGAAGTAAGAGTGAGAGAAAGTTGTGGTGAAAGAGTACAGCAGGGATCACCACCATCCCCTGCCGGAGCCTCGTGGAGATTTAGGTGTTTTCGCTCAATAAACACTCACAACGCCCGGTCTGGGAATCGAAACCGCGAACCTACGACCGCGAGTCCGCTGCCCTAACCACTGGGCCATTGCGCCTCCACGCTATAGATGTATTTATTGTGGTAAACAGGTAAATCTCTTTCTTTAATGTTTGATATAGTTCGATATGTTTCTTGAAAGCTTACACTAGTAAATGTTATAGAGAAGCAGAGGGTCTGCGGGATCTTCCTGTCTTCTCCCATCCTTATTTTCCTTCTATGATTATCATTCATTTCATTAATGTCTTGTCCAGCTCACAAAGCTACCTAATCTATGTACTGTCTTTATGACAAATTTAATTAAATAAAGCAGCTTGCTTACGAACCACATGGTTTCGGGTTCAGTTCCACAGCGTGGCACTGGGCAAGTGTCTTCTTCTATAGCCTTGGGCCGACCAAAGCGTTGTGAGTGGAATTGGTAGACGGAAACTGAAAGAAGATATATATGTATAACACACACACACACACACACCACACACATATATATATATATATAATATATATATATATATATATATATATATATATGTATGTATGTATGTATGCATGTGTATATGTATGTGTGTGTATGTTTGTGTGTCTGTGATATATATACATACACATATATAAATTATGGGTTTCTTTCAGTTTCTGTCTACCAAATCCACTGACAAGGCTTTGATCGGCCCGAGGCTATAGTAGAGGGCACTTGCCCAAGGTGCAGTGGGGCTGAATCCGGAACCATGTGGTTGGGAAGCAAACTTCTTACTACATAGCCACTCTTGCGCTTATATATATATATATATATATTATATATATATATATATATATATTATATATATAATATATTTACATACATACGTATCCCATTTCTTGGCACTCCCTTCATTCTCATCACTGACCCTCCTTCTGTACTTCAGTCTGTCCCTTTCTTTCTTTTTCTCTCTTTCTTGTCGCTTCCTAATTCTTCTAATTCTTCAGTATGTGAGATACTCATCCACTACCTCTCTCCTCTCCCTACACCTGACCAGTGTTTGGCCAAGCCTGACCTTTCTTTCTTGGTTCGGCTACCATCCGTGCAGCATCTCTCGTACTTCTTCCCATGACTTTCACCTCTTATGTTCCTGCCGTAAGGCTTTACATCCACACACGCCAGCTCAATTTAATTCGTTCATAGTCGATAGACATCTGTTGTTAATGTCCTGTTGTTTGTATGTTTCTTTTCGTCCTTGTTTTCGTATACATTCGCTTGCTTTCTTCCAAGGAATCTAGTGCTCCTAGCTGAGATCTCCTTGGGGCCGGCCAGATTAGAGCAGTTTCAAGATTGACCGGCCGAAACTGCAAAGATGATCAGCTTCTCGACTGAAGATTGAAAGCTCCGAATGTCTCGTCCTTGTTTTTTTCCTGTCATTTTTTGTATCACCTACTGTCCGAATGTTTTGTTATCGCCTGTTACGTTCTTGTTCCATTTTTTCTTTTAATTATATATATATATATATATATATATATATATATACCGGAGTAAACACACAAAAACTGTCTGATGAACGGCAACGAGAAACTCAGAGTAACAGATTTTGTTGAATTTTCTGCTGCTTTAAATAAAGTATATATATATATATATATATATATATATATATATATATATACATTCACACACACACATACACACACGCACACACACACACCACATATATATATATATATATATGCATTGGGCTTATTTCAGTTTCCGTAAAAAAAATCAGCTCACAAGGCTTTGATTGACCCACGCTATACTAGAAGCCACTTGCCCATGGTTCCGCGCAGTAGAATTTAATCTGGAACCATATTGTTTGGGAGTG
>NC_043005.1:78842968-78845468 GCF_006345805.1 Octopus sinensis | reverse complement strand
ATATTGTGTTGAAAGACCAAAACAATAAAGTTTGCTTATTGATCGACATGAGCATCCCCTGTGATCATAATATCTCAGCGAAAGAGTTTGACAAGCTCAGAAAATATAAAGACCTACTCATTGAAATTGAGAAAATGTGGCATCTCAAGGCGGTTACAATACCAGTGATCGTAGGAGCACTAGGATGATCAAGAAGGGAACCGAAAATTATATGAGAATGATCCCTGGCTTACCATCCCTGCAAGAAGTGCAAAAGATTGTCTTAACTGGTACATCACATGTATTGAGAAGAGCATTGTCGATGTGAGAATTGTTGCTGCTCATGTATTTTAATTTAACTTAAAAAAAAAAAAATTTTTTTAAATGAACGAACTATTGAGTTTGGTGTAATGGCCTACCAATGTATACTATGAGTTTCTTTGCCCTAGGAGTCGGGAAGACACTCGGCAAGAAATGGAAGCAAATTTGAAAGAAGAAAATAATAATAATAATAATAATAAGTATACAGTATAGTACTGTTTCTACATCGCGGATTTTCACCTATCGCGGGGTTTTTTTGGAACGTAAAACCCGCGATATTTGAGGGATTACTGTATTTCCAATTAAGGACTTCTAATCGTGAACAATAGCCTACAGAGTAGCAGAGAAGTGCTTAGATGCTTCGACATACATTGATACAATAGTATCCTCAAGTACCATGCCTCTAATAATCGCTAAAGGCAGTTGTTTTTTAAACTTCAAAAGATTTAACATACATTAAAGAAAGATAAAATAAAAAATAACTAAAATATTTCGTGAACATACACTGGTCTTTTGATTATTAAAATATTATTTGAAAAATTCAAATGAACCGAACAAAAAAAATTAAATTAAATAGAATAAAAAGAGAAAACCATAAAAATAGTTGGTAAAATATTCAACAACGTTTTTTGTGGGTTTTTTTTTACAAGAATTCTAAATCCAAATTAGGAAATGGTATTTGTGTAGTTCATTTATTTTTCATTAGTTCAACATTTTTTTCAAAGTACAAACGAATATTGAACTCTAGCATGGAGACTTTACTGAGTAAATTTTATTAAGAGGAATCTTTTGATAAATATAAGCTATTTACTTTTGTGAGCGCGCGTGGCTTTGTGGTTAGAGGTATTCTGCTTACGATTGTATGGCCGTGTGTTCGATATATGGTTGTGTGTTGTGACCTTGAGCAAGACACTTCACTTCACGTTACTCCATACCATTCATCTGGCAAAACTGAGTTGTATCTGTATTTCAAAGGACCAGCTTTGTTTCTTTCTGTGTTATGTTGTATCTTCCTGAGAACTATGTTAAGTGTACGCGTGTCTGTGGAATGCTCAGTCACTTGCATGTTAATTCTACGAGCATGCTGTTCCATTGATCAGATCAACTGAAACACTCGTCGTTGTATCTGACGGCCTACCAGTTTAAAAACATTTCGGATATTGTCTAGTTATATCGTTTTAAGCTATGAGTTCAAATCCAGCTGCTGTCAGCATTAGTTTCATGCTTTTTGTATTGGTAAAGGTAAAATAAATACCAGCTATCTACAGCAATAAATGTAATCGACTATCAACTCATATCTCCATCTTAAAACACCCGTCACATCTGCAGCTTCTTCGCTAGATATGTGGGTGACATACTGCCCGTATAGAAACAAAGGTTTTGCGAGCATCAATGTCCTCATTCAGCTTTATAGAATGTAACGATATTTGATCTGTCACACTTCTTGACTTCTAACCCAGAACCAAATAAGGAACTGAAATCGACAACTAGCCCCACAAGAAATGTGCCAGCAGAGATTTATTCGACCACAGACAAAACAACCCTTCTCCTATATTTTAAGATCGGGTACTTAAAAATCGGACTCTCTCTTAAACATTACAAGTTCAATGAAACACGAAACAGGCCGCCTTTCGTACTACCAAAAAGGTACTTGAAGTCAGCGCCTACCCAATATCAGTTATTTATCTCCTTCATAACCCCAAGTTCACGAAACGGAAAAAATTCTTCCAGCTCGTTTCTTTTTAATCTAGTTAGACTTCAGTGATAGTACAATTGCTGTTATTCGCAAAGCCATCTCCAAGAAGAACTACATACAGATTTGGCTCCTCTCATATCATTCTATACAGACATTTAGCGAAGAAACTGCTTCCCGAGTACATAACCATGTGGACACTGGTCAGCTTCCCTTTCCCCAATGCATACGAGTTAAGATTAGTTAAAGCGAATTGATTTTTATCACGACTTATATCGTAACATTGCCAAATAGCGACAGACTTGGTTTTTCTTATGTATGGCTTCCTACTCGTTACGGGATATTAAGCAGTCTTCACACTTCGACGTGCACACAACCATCATATTTAAGACACCAGCGATTAAATATTTGACTAACGGGCTCCAGTTTCCAATGTCTCCTAACTTTCTTTGATATTCATTTATTATTTCTGGAATTTTCCTTCTCATGCATGCTACTTTCGCTTTT
>NC_043005.1:78832968-78837968 GCF_006345805.1 Octopus sinensis | reverse complement strand
CTCCATTTATTTATTTATCTATGTTATTCAAAATCATTTCACCAAAACAAGGAATCGCTACCTTTCTAAGTAAGCTGTTACATCTTGGTGTGTTTCTTTGTGTGTGGTGTGTGTGTGTCTGTCTGTTTGTCTGTTTGATTGTTTGTTATTGTCTATCTGTCTGGCTGTCTGGCTGCCTGACTGGCTGGCTGACTGGCTGGTTGGCTGTGTGCGTGTAACATATTCTAGCTACAAAATTCGCACACAACACTTTGGCTTGCCCGATGAGTGAACATAAGTCAACGAGGGAATTATCTAGTTTGCAAAGTGGACTCCATAACGATACGCGCTACAAATACAATCGCTAAGAGGAACAGTAAAGATATACATGACTTTTCTCAAATTTAAAGTGAGACATTGTTTTGTTAACTACGTGCCTACGTTGGAGCTTTGAAACTTTGTTACAGATCCGCTCCTTCTAAAGAAGAATTCAAATAATTAAAAACACAAGAGAGTATATATATATATATATATATTTCTGGTGAAGGTCGGTATAAAAAGGTACCATTTATGGTGTATCTTCAGACCTTAAGACTTATTAGCCTATGGAATCTTTGAAATATTTTAAAGAGGTCATAAGCCGACAGGTTTTAGCGTCTGAAGATACACCCCAAAATTACCCTTTATGTCTAGAAACCCAGGGCAACCCTATAAACCGGCCTTCAGCAGTAATATTATATATATATATATATAATATATAATATATATATATAAGAAATAGTAAAGAGTGAAAAACGACAGAAGGCTTAAATGTTAAAAAATATATATATTTGCGTCAATATGTCTAAAGAATATTAGAAAATTAAAAAAAAAAATGTTTCCTTTATAATGACATAATTTTTAAAGAAAGACCGGTTTCGCATTTAGCTTTTCAAATTTCTTGTGGACGTTATGTTTATGTTTATAGAGTTATCCTTGTGTTTATGCTCCGGAGAGTTCTAAATAAGGGAAGGTAGTGGGTGATTTCTTCCGGTGTAAGGGAGATAATCGCTTAAAAATTTTTTCCTTTCCCTTAATGTGATTTCTCTGTATCAGTATGTCGGATGGTTGAGTCTGGGCTTGTACTTTTCAATGAAGAATGTTTCCTTGTTTAGTCTAATTTGTGTTGATGATCCGAAAGCACATTGGTAAAATGGAAAGATTAAAAATTGTGGTAGTAGTTGCTTTGCGCATTTCTCAATGTGCTCACTAAAAGGTATCATTCTATATTCTGGGAATGCAATCTGTTGTCGATGCAGTGGTGCATCTACGTCTGAGTGATAGTCCCGTGGAACCCACGTAGTCTTGGTGGCAGCCCGAGCATTTTATGACATAAATTATGTTTTCAGAGGCACAGGTAAAGTTAGATTTGATCTTGAATTTCTGTCCCTCTTTAAGAGGAATTCTGATCCTTCTAGCAGGTTAGGACATGTTGCACAGTTCGATCTACCACATTTTTTACTTTTGCATCCGTAATTTCAGAAGACAATTTTGCCTTGTGAGAATCTTTTTAAGTGATTTAGGCTGTTTGTAGCTTTTAATGATTTGGTGTATGTTAGAATTTCCTTTAATTTGGGGGTTTTATGAAGTATTGGTAAATTCTGGGTGATGATGGTGAAGGCTTCTTTGTTTCTCTGGGGTTGTATGTAGATATGTAAGGTAGTATTTTCGGGGAAGGTGTGTTGTTTTTTGAACTTTTATATATATATATATATATATATATATATATATATATAGAAGATAGATAGATAGATAGATAGATAGATAGATAGATAGATAGATAGATAGATAGATAGATAATAAATAGATAGATATAGATAGATAGATAGATAGATAGATAGATAGATAGATAGATAGATAGATAGATAGATAGATAGATAGATAAATTCCAGAGTAGCAAAAAAATTAAGAAAATTTCTTTGCGATCAGTGGTCTAGCGAGAAGCAAAAAAAAAACTAGTCAATAGACTATATACATTATTCATATAAAATACAGTGTATATTTAAACAAATAAGAGATGGCCTAGCAGGACATCTGACCCGCTAGATGGAGTAGTTAAACTCCAAACCACTATTAGGGGCAATTTCGAAAAGTAATGAAAAATAAAGGTGTATATATATATATATATATATATATATATTGGATATTACAGAGATGTACTTGCAAAGCAAGTGACTTGATCTAAGATCATGTGCTGAGACAAAAGCAATTGCAGCGTGGAAGACGTTTGTAAGCCATTTAAGAACATACAAAAATCGTTAGATTCACTTCAACATTCAAATTTAAGTTGTGTTAAAATATCTTCGTCGCTTTGAAACAGGGACCTGCTTAATGACAAAACTTCGTGCTGCATCTCTGTATATATATATATATAACCCTTTCACGCTTTTTCGTTCATTCCACTCTTCGTTCTTTCCTTCCCCCGCTCTCACATTTTTTTGCCTTCTCTTCTTAGTCACTTTCCCTCCACTTTTCACTTCACTATGTCCCTATCATTTTTTTTTTGTTCATTAATTTTTCTGTTCATCTGCTTCTACAACTCTCTCCGTGGTCCGTACTACATCGATGTGCTTCCCTGTGTTTGTGAAACTTTTGTATCTCTGCCGTAAGATTTCATTTCCACACGCGCCAGCTTGACTCAATTCCTCCTTAGTCGAAAGTCACCTGTTGTTATGTCCTGTTCTTGTTTAATTGTATTTTTATATTTTACTTATATTTGTGTAGCATTGTCTGTTTTTCCCTCCTTGTTTTTGTATACAGTCGATGCTTTCTTCCAAGGAATCTAAGGCACTTAGCTTATTTTTTCCTTGGGGCTGGCTAGATTGGATCAATCTCAAGAATAATCAGCCGAAATTCTTGACTGAAGATAGAAAACTTCGAATGACCTATCCTTGTTTTTTGGGTTTTTATTGTATCGTCTATCTGAATGTTTCGTTGTCCGGACGTTTTGCGTTCTTGTCCTATTTTGTATTATTTATATATATATATATATATATATGTGTGTGTGTGTGTGTATGTATGTATGTATGTATGTATGTATGTATGTATGCATGTATGCATGTATGTCTATACATATCGGTCGACTCGAGTCTATAGTAGAAGATGGTTGCCCAAGATGTCACGCAGTGGGACTGAACTCGAAAACATGAGGTTAGGAAACAAGCTTTTTACCACACAACCACGCCTGTGCCTATATATATATATATATATATATATATATATATATATGGTTGTGATGCATGTGCCTAGTGTACCCTAAGACGAGTAGTCATGATGGTTATACTGGGCTTCCTATATTTTACCCCAGTGTCACTTTGATGGCATGCACTGCTCTCTCACTCAATAATGATAATAAAAATAATAATTTCATTTATTTGCCACGCGGCATTAAATGAATGGGACATTACATGTACAGTTTACGAGTGATGTTGGGTTTTACTTGATAGATAAGACTAAAGAAAGAGAAAGGAGGGTGAAAACGATGAAATTATGCATGCAAGTAAACAAGTGAATACGCCTATCATGCAGTCCTCCTGATACTGGATAACCTTAAACAAGAAACAATAAAGGAACCCCTGCAAATGAACCACCACATCACGAGATCTCGCCCGACTGTTCTTCTCCATTTCACAGGGGCATGCTTAGGGTTCATCCTAAACGTTTTGGTCACGATGTATGCATTGGGTGGAAAGACAGGGAGAGAGGGGAGAGGGAGAGTGACTGACAGTGGGACAAACCAGAGTTCCACCCGCTCCACACTCATATTCCTTTCTAAGTCGAATATAAACATGTAAATGAGCGTTCGATCGAAGGGTAAGTTGACGTTCCTGCATTCTTTCAGCCCTATGCTTTTTAGGATAGGCATATTGACACTGATCTGTCGATTAGGCTCCTTGTTTTATCTGCCCTGAAAACATGGTAGGCAGACAGGTAAATATTCATGGCAAAATATTTTGTCCATTATTCCAAGAATTCTGCGACGAGATAGGAAGAAGAATATATGATATATGATATATATATATATATTGTGGCTGTGTGATAAGAAGCTTGCTTCCCAACCACATGGTTCCTGGTTCAGTTCCACTGGGTGGCACCCTGAGCAAGTGTCTTTTGCTCGTGCCTCGGAGACCAAAGCCTCGTGAGTGGATTTGGTAGACGGAAATTGAAAAGAAATTCCATCATATATATATTTGTGTGTGTATGTCATATATATATTATATATTATACATATATATATTATATATATATATATATATATATATATATATATATATATATATATATATATTATATATATATATATATGAATATGTGTGTGTGTATACATATACAACCAAGTATATAAATACATAGTCAAAATAATAAAATGAAAATAATATATATATATATATATATATATATATATATATATATATATAATATATATATATATATATATTATATATATATATATATATATATATATATATATATATATATACAAAATGAAAGTGGATAGTGAAACCTATTAAAGGTGAAAGTATTATCTCACTTTACAATAGATATGTTATTGTTTCACTTTTGACACATAATACTGAAATAGTGTTAGAGATAAGAGATTACTCTGGACTCGCATTAGACAAGAAGTTGAAAATTATTTTGGCCCAACTTTTTGCCTAATGCGAGCCCGGAGCAATCTCTTATCTCTTACACGATTTCAGTATTATACGTCAAAAGTGAAACAATGATATCGCTATTAATACTTTCACTATTATATGGTTTCAATTTCAATTTCTTTCATTATGTATCTATATAAATATTAGTTTTATTTCTATTACTTTCAATACATATTTATATACATGTTTGTGTGTGTATATATATATGTATTTATGCATATATATATATATGTGTGGTGTGTGTGTGTATGTATGCATATTCATGTATATATATATATATATATATATATATATATATAATATATATTATAATATATATATGTATAT
>NC_043005.1:78825468-78830468 GCF_006345805.1 Octopus sinensis | reverse complement strand
GTAGTAGTAGTGATGGTGGGTGTGGTGATGGTAGGTTTAGCATTGGTGGTGACAGCGGTTTGGTAGTGGCGACGGCGGTGTTGGTGGAGTGTCTCTAACAGTTGTAGTGGTAGTGGATGGTGGCGTTGATATGATGATAGGGATAGTCGTGGTGGTGGTGGTGGTGGATGATGGTATTGGTGGTGGTGGTGGTGGTCGTCGTCGTCGTCGTCATCGTCTTCGTCGTAGATACTAATGCTGACTTGCAAGAATTCTCAGCAGAGCTGTTGTGAAATGTCTGTAACGGCTGCTCTGCAAAAGCTGGCTTTCGAACACCTAACATATTCTTCTCTACCGAATGGCTCTTATAAATTCTGGGAGTGATTCCTAGTTGTACAAACGGCAGATGTATGGTACCGATTAGAAAGACAGGGACTGAAGGGTACCGGTGTCAGTTTTCGAACCATGACTGATAAATCTCTATATATAAAGCTGAAGTTGTCTGTCTATGACAGGTTTGGTAGCCTTCAACTAACACTATCTTCTCCGAGACCCTGCGGCACAAGTTGAACAAAATTGAAAGTATGATAGAAGAAGGCTTGCTCTTCCTTTTGTAGAAGATAAAATTCAAATCGGACGATGTTAACACCAAAATTTATTTACATCAAAAAGGTGCTTTTTTTCTATGAAAATACCTACTTTTACAATTTTTTGACTGCTCTGTCGCCATTTTTCGATGTATTTCAACCAGAAAAATGTTCACTTAAAGAGAATAACAAGCTACATAATGCAAAATTTTTACTTTTCAAAAGTTCCAATTCTAAAGAGTTGAAACAAACCCGAGTAACGCCGGGCGATACTGCTAGTTTAGCTTAAAAGAGAATTGGCAACAAGTTTATAGTAAAAGTGCAGTGAGTGGAAAATAGTGCATCCCTGATGCTAGTATGTTTCAGAAGTCATCAGGAAAGATTGCTTACCGTCACGAAGCCTTCCTCTTGACGGCTTTACAGTTAACCGAACCCAGATCACTGATGTGAGGCCCCATCAACTGTTTCGACTGATTAGTATTCGACCTCAAGTCCGTTTCAGTATCATAACCTCTCCAACCACGTTCCATCTTTTCTTTTCAGTCATATCTAATGGCTAGCTTTCTCAACTGTAGCCTGGATCTCCTTTAAGATCGGTTTTGCTTGCCGATGTTCGATTCCAATTGACAGCAGTCACTATCTCAGCCTGGTCCCAATAAAAGCCCTACATTCAAACTTCCAACTTCTACAAGAAAGTGAACTGCACTCCAATCACCATTTGTAGTCTTCCAGTACCGCTTCACATCGCTCGTCTTTCCTAAGCAGTTAATCCAACAAGGTGTATCTTTTGTTCCTCTCACGAACTTGTCACATCCGGCTTCTCAGTATTGGAAAAATCCGTTCACATCCTACAAAATCTGCTCCTACCGCCCATATTTCGTCCCAGTTCTCGTCACTCAGATTTTTCTGTTTCGAGAAGTCATCTTGATCTTGATGGACAAACATAAACCTTTTACTGCCACTCTTCTACAGTTTCTTGTCATCATTGATAGCTACCATCTACTTCTTGGCAGAACATAGAGAATTTTGAACACCTTATTGTGCCTCCATGTAAACTTTTCCAAACTAGCTTTAGTGCGCCAACTTTTCCGCATCATCATTAGCCACCATTCACTATTATCTATCTCAACAGATTCCATGGAATGGCAGAACAACTTAGGTAGCTTGAAGAAGGGAATCTTACCGTGAAGTTTCCCACCGCTAGATCTCATTCGAAATCACCCTCCTTTCAATAACCTTTTCTTTCCCCAAAGAGTCTTAAGAGAGTTCCGTAAAATTAGAGTATGCCAACAATTTTACGTTCTGCGTTCAAATTCCGCCGAGGTTTACTTTGCCATTCATCCTTTCGGGGTCGATTAAATACGTACCAGTTACGCACTGGGGTCGATATAATCGACTTAATCCGTTTGTCTGTCCTTGTTTGTCCCCTCTGTGGGTAATAAAGAAATAGATATCTTCAGCACGCCTACTTTCTGCGTTCAAATTCCGGCGAGGTCGACTTTGCCTTTTATTTTTTCGGGGTCGATCAAGGAAGTACCAGTTGAGTAGTGAGGTCGATGTAATCGACTTACTCTAAACCAAAAATACGGCTGGTTCTGTGCAAACATTTGAAAGCATCATATTAAGGACATATTCTTTTCTACTCTAGGAATAAGGCCCGAAATATTAGGTGAGGGGGGTAGTCAATTAGATCAACCCCAGCACGCAACTGGTACTTAATTTGTCAACCCAGAAAGGATGAAAGGCAAAGTCGACCTCGGTGGAATTTGAACTTAAAGCGTAAAAACAGACGAAATAACGCTAAGCATTTCGCCCGACGTGCTAACGTTTTTGCCAGCTCGCCACCTTATGAAGAAAAATATTGGTTGAAGATAATAATTAAAATACTATTATGCGATGGAATTCTATTGGGTTGGCAACTAAGTTCCCACAGTTTCTAAAATTTTGGAATTTATCGCGTATTTAAATTTTTGAATCTATTTTTTTGAGATTTCTATTTTTGAATCATTTTGGAATTTATTTTGTTTTTTATCTAGTTACTTTTAGTTAATTTTTGTTTGTTTTCAGATCATTAAAATAGAATGTCAAGTTACGAAAAACGAGCATTTTCGACATCTCCTTCTTTTTGCTTTTAATCAAGGTTATAAGGTCGCAAAAGCTGCTCGCGATATTTGTGCTGTGTATGGAGACGGTGCCATAGCTGAAAGAACCCCTCGTGATTGGTATGCCAAATTCAAAGACCTCAAAGACGCACCTCGTTCTGGTCGTCAAGTTGAGTTCAATGAAGAGCGATTAAAACAACTTTTGCACGAAAATTCTCGTCAAATGACAAGGGAACTGGCAGAGAAAATGGAATGATCCCACACTGCTATAGAGAAGCATCTTCACTCGATGGGAAAGGTTCAGAAGTATGGAGCATGAGTTCCGCATGCTTTAAGTTACAACAACAACGAGCCCTAATCTCCGCTGGTTTGCTTCCAAGTCACCGCTCAACACATGGACACAAGCAACAATTTCTTTACCGAATCGTTACTGGCGACGAAAAATGGTGTATGTACATCAATATGAAGCAGCGTAAAGAATGGCTTAGTCCCGTTAAGCAAGCGACACCGCGCGTGAAACAAGATCTTCATCCGCGTAAAACGATGTTGTGCGTATGGTGGGACTGGGAAGGGTTTATCGATTACGAATTGCTAGAACGGAACCAAACAGTCCACGCGGAACTCTATGTTCAGTTGATGGAACGACTCAACACGGCTATTCAAGAGAAAAGACCTAGTCGTCAGCATAGAGTTCTACTGCTGCACGACGGCGCCCGCCCTCATATCGCCAATATGACCAAGGAAGCCATTCAAACGCATGGCTACGAAGTGCTACCACACCCACCGTACTCTCCTGATTTGGCACCAGCGGATTTCCACCTCTTTCGATCTATTTCAAATGCTTTGCGCGGAGTTTTGTTCAATACTGATGCAGAATTGAGAGCTTGCTTGAATCAATTTTTCGTGTCGAAATCGAGTGATTTCTACCAACGAGGTACTGAAAATCTTGTTGAACGTTGGAAAGAAGTTGTAAACAACAAGGGTGAATACATTATTGATTAATTAGTTGTTATTTTTTTTATTAAACCTTTTAAAAAATTTTAATTTTAAAAAATGGCGGGAACTTAGTTACCAACCCAATAGTTCTTTCTATATTCTGAATCTGGACGCGATGGTAAAGTATTGATACATATATATTGGTCTTAAATGACAACTTACCGTGGGTGATAATGCGCATGGTTCCGGGTTCAAGCTACTGCATGGCATACTGGGCAACTTTCCTCTGCTTTAGCTCCGAGTTGACGAGGAACTTGTGAGTAGATTTGAAAGATGGAAATACAAAGAAGCTGATTCCCCCCAACCACTTGACTGCCGGTGTCGGTTTGTTTCCATCACTATAACATAGCAGTTCAGCAAAAGCGACTGATAAAATAAGGGCCAGGCTTAAGAAGTATGTACTGGGATCGATTTCTTCGACTGAATCACTTTATGGTTGTGCTCCAGCATGGCCGTTGTCTAATGCCTGAAACAACTAAAACCTTATATATGTGTGTGTTGTGTATGTGAGTGTGTGTGTGTGTGTGTGTGTGTGTGTGTGTGTGTGTGTGTGTGTGTGTGTTTGTCCCCCACCATCGTTTGACAACCGGTGTTGCTGTGCTTACCTCCCCGTATCTGAGAGGTTTGACATAAGAGTCTGATAGAGTAAGCACCAGGCTTGAAGATAAAAGAAGGACTGGGGGGGGGGCGATCCGTTTGAATTGAAGGCGGTGCTCCAGTATGGCCGTTGTCTAATGACTGAAATGGGTAAAAGGACAAAAGATAAAAGATAAAATACGCAACGGCCCAAACTTCGTTGCTGAGGACAACTCGTTTAGCGTCAATAAGTCTACAATTAGCTCCATTTCCAGACTACATTCTGATCCACTTATCACGGATTCATTTATCACTGTATAATTTGGAACGAAACCGCCGTGATGTAAGCATTTTTAATAATGTCCATTTATTCCTTCAGATAAAACTGATATCGTTGTTATGAAGAACTGTCGCATATCCAAATTTGGACAAATGCGTTTTTTTTTTTTGTCAGTATTTATCGTTGCTTGCAATAGCCGGTTCTTCTAGTCAAACTATCGTATCTCCAGCTGCTTCAGATGCCAAGATATCAGAAATTGCCAAAGTGTTGTACAACGGTTTTGCTATGGAACAGTGAAGCTATTTTTCCGTTTTCTAAAAATGTAACATATTTTTGGACTTACGACAGTTTTGCATAATAGCAAGGAATATAGTCGATATTGCCGCTTACTGCTCGGAGATTGATAATATATATCTGTCAAATAATGGCGTCCGTTTAATGTATGATCTTCTGCCAATCATATTACATACTATAATTTTC
>NC_043005.1:78810468-78817968 GCF_006345805.1 Octopus sinensis | reverse complement strand
TACTCCATTTGGTGAAAGATAAATATTAATCAGTAAGCACTGAATATATATTAATGAGCTACTAATTGTTTCACGCTTTAGAGATACAATAAACTGGCAGATTTATATAACAGACCATGTATCTCCAAGGACTGACCCTGATAGATTGCTTGGAGATACATAACATATTGTATAAAGCTGACAATTTATCGTATCTCTAAAGCATGAAACTATTATAAGCTCTTTTGTAAAATGTGAATTTTAAATGATTATACACACACACACATGCACACACACACATACACACACATATATATATACATACACGCATACGCATATTGACATGTGATCACACATCCACAAATACATAAGTGTGTGCGTGTGTATATACATGTGTGTTCGCCTGCGCATGCGTACGTAAATGACATGTCCATATTCAATATTATAGATTTGATTTTGCTAGCCTGACTTACGGATATCAACAAGAGTAACCTGCTCTTTAAAACTTCGTTAGTTCGAAAGCTTTAATACGTACGAGCGAAACGAAAGCCATGATCCAAGAGATTTCAATTAACTACGCCATTCTCTGTTACTGTAGATTCTATAAGTGTGGTTGGAAGGGGATTGGGTTACTTTTTCTATCAGGTCAAGCATCTACGCATTTGTGCCCTCATGCTTTTGCTAGTAACAGGTGTTGTATTGACGTCTGTGGGCATGGCTACACATGAAATATAAATCGGGGATTAATATTTAATAAGATAAACAGTACGAAATGAGGGAACCCTATTGATATATCGTCGGCAATCAATCAATAATATTGAATATGAACATGTATTAGATGACAATGGTAATGATGATGATGATGATGATGATGATGATGATGATGATGATGATGTGTTGTTGTGGTGGTGGTGGTGGTGGTTGTTTTGGTGTTGGCATTAATGGTGGTGGTGGTTGCCGTGGCGGTGGTGGTGGTGGTGATCGTGGTTGTGATCGTGGTGGTGATCGTGGTGGTGGTAGGGAGTGGCATTGATGTTGGTGGTGGTGGTGGTGGGGAGTGGCATTGATGGAGGTGGCGGTTGCCGTGGAGGTGGTAGTGGTGATGGTGGTGGTGGTGGTGGTGGTGGGGTGTTAATAATGAAGTAGCTGAAAGGGAAGGTGAAGTGGAGCAAGTCGACTTCGTGGATGAGGATGTTGATGAAGAGAGTGGCAAGGGGGGTGACGAGAGAAGTGGAGTAAGAAAGGGAGTAAGAAGAAGAGTTAGCTGATGGTGATGATGATGATGATGATGATGATGATTATTATTATATTTACCATCATAAAATGATGATGAATCAGATGTGTAGCGCTCATTGGTAAAACCACCAAATTCTTCTCTTTCCCCCTCCCCTTCACCCTCCTTCTCCTCATCTTCTCCTTCCTCTTCCTTGTCGTCAACATTAACATCAACAACATCAGCAATTTTGTCATCGCTGTCATCTTCATCACTCAATTTCATGATCATGATCGTCATACCATTCAACATCTAAATTATCCCCATCATCATCATCATCATCACCGTCGTCGTCGTCGTCGTCTTCGTCTTGGTTTTCATCGTTAACTTCATTCCTTTGATATACATGACTTGTCCTTATTAATCTAACCTTTCATTTTCAAAATCTTTATTTATTTCTTCTTACTCAAAGCCTTGTGAGTGGATTTGGTAGACAAAAACTGAAAGAATCCCGTCGTGTATATATGTGTGTGTGTCAGTGTGTGTGTGTGTGTATGTGTGTGTGTGTGCGTGTGCGCCCGCCTGTGTGTTTGTCTTCTTAATATCCTTTGGCAACCGATGCTGGTGTGTTTACGTCCCCGTAACTTAGCAGATCTGCAAAAGTGGCCGATAGAATAAATACTAGACTTACAAAGAATAAGTCCTGGGCTCGATTTGTTTTACTGAAGGCGATGCTCCAGCTTGGCCGCAGTCAACTGACTGTAACAAGAATCAACGAATAAGAGAATTTGATTGGATAACTGAGGCGGCGACCTAGCAGAATCGTTAGCACGCCGAACAAAATGCTTAGAGACTTTTCGTCCGTCTTTATGTTCATTGGGGGTCGATAAAATAAATACTATTTAAGCACTAGGACCGATGAAATCAATTTACTTCCTCCTCTCCAAAATTGTTGGCCAGAATTTGAAATAAATATTTACAAGATACCGGACAAAATGCTTCGCAGCATTTCGTCCGTCTTTACTTTCTCAGTTAAAAATCTTGTCAGCTTTATCTTTCATTCTCTCGGGGCTAATAAAATTACAGTTGGGCACTAGGGTCGATGTAATTGACTGGCTCCTTCCCACAAAATATCAGGAATTATTATTACCAATATTTTTTTAAGGCGGCGTGCCCGGCAGAATCGGCAGCCTACGGGGGAAAATGCCTAGCGGCACCCCAGCCGTCTTAACGTTGTAGGTTCAAATTACGCCGAAGTTGACTTTGTGTTTCATCCTTTCGGGGCCTATAAATTAAGTACTGGTGGAACACTAGAATCGATGTAATCGGCTAATCCCCTCCCCACAAATTTCAGGTCTTGTGCCTATCCCCCATTTTTTTAAGGAAGGAGTAGCCACAACAAGACACACATCAAGCACTCCATTCATTTCCTAGCTCAAGGGGGCTCCGTTCTATGCTCGGTTTAAGGCATAGAATGCAACCCCACTCTTTAGTAGAAAGAGTTGTTACCAATATATATAAAGACATTGTACAGAAAATTCAAATTACGATGAACGTAAACAAACAAACGATGTTTGCTTTAGAAGCGTTGAGATGTCTTAGAAAGTTAAAGTGATTTTAAATTCTCAAGCGCAGGATAATGCTATTAATATAACCTGAAAAGGATAAGCTACCCCTATTTTGCAGAAAAAAAGTGTTGGCGGCCGACTATGAGACAGAGCTATTGTACAGAGATTGTTATAACTGACGTGACTTCTCTTGAAAGTTGCTGGCCTTGTATCTGAATTAGAAATATTTACTCAGAGTTCAAATGATGCCGAGATCATCATTGCCTTTTGGAATTAATAATATAAAGTACCAGTCAGGTTCGGCGTCGATTGGTATGAAGCAATACCCTTCATTCAAAATTGTTGGTTGTATGCTTAAATCGACAATCAATTACTACGGGATCGATAATATAGACATCGATCAATCGCTAAAATCGATTTGACTGCCAAATAATACACAAATATGACATGGTCCAGTGCTTATACAAGGAAGCAGTAAAAGTGGGGAGCTGCTAGAATTGTTTGCATGCCGGGAAAAATGCTTAGCAGCATTTATTCCATCTTTGCGTTCTGAGTTCAAATTGCGCCGAGGTCGTCTTTACCATGCATTCATTCAGGGTCAATAAAATACGAACCAGTTGAACACTGTGGTTGCTGTAATCAATTTATCTTTTCCTCTAAACTTATTGCCTTGTAGAATTTGCAACCCATATTAAAATGCAGTAGTTTTGTGCTTCAACGGTAATTGAATTTAATTCATCAAAGCCACAACTTCTTAAAATTTTTACTATTACTATATCAACAATTTAGTTAAATTCATTAGTTTTATCAGAGCGAAAAAAAAAAAGCAAGCTACTACACATAAGGTAGGGCTATATTAATGTACAACTTTGCTTAAATCATGGGTTTTCGACCGTTTTTCTTTTTTCCGTTCCATTTATCATCTGACATCTTTAAAAAGTAAATTTTCTTAATAAGTTTTTTTCGTTTAGTATTTTGAATTTACCTTTCTACCATAATCAAAGAACAAGACGAGGAGGAGTTTTAAAATACCGTTTTAAGTAGTTTAATTCAAATAACAAATAAAAATAACATTTAGTTGTTTCACTTACGAAATAAGGGTGAACAGATTGCAGAGGCAAAACCCAAACTAAAAACCTTTTAGTTATTCATTAAATAAATCTTCAACTTTATTTTTGAAGATGCTTTGGCTAATGGTTAGAGTGATAAGGGTATCACGGTCTTAAACTAGAGACACATCGTGGACTTGAGCAAGGCTGTTCATTTTCTATTGCTTCAGTCTTCTCAGACAAAATGACTATCAGCGAGTAGCACCGGGTCCTCCTCACAAACTCACTTATTCTTCCTCTTTTCCATTGTCTCTTACGTCCTCCCCTTCTCACGCGCTCTGCTTCCCCTCTCTGGTGGCTGTTTTTCTTATCCTCTCCAAGTATTACGTCCTAAATGTTCGGGTATGTTAAGAATAGCAGGACCGAGAGAGGGCCTGTGCTGTTCGCAACTACACAGACACATAAAGCCGCTGGAAAAACCATAACACGAACTCACAAATCCTTCTCGCTTGTGAATAAAGGTTGGTTGAACTCCTAGAAAAAAAAAAGCTTCAATCTTAGATTTTTTAAAAATTATATTTGGTAAAAAAACAAAGTAATAGTATACAAATGGAAAAAAAAAATCAGTAAATTTGCTTATACTGGTAGGTTAAATTTATCCACGAGGATTCAATTTCCACGATTCATATATCCCAGCCCGAACTAGCGCTGTCAGTCATTACGGCAGAGACGTATGCCTACACAAAGAGACACAAACTAAAAGCATATGGTATCAGCGCTGGTGGGTGGTACTGGAAAACCATAACGTAATATCGAACCCTGAAGCAAACCCGCCAAAGTTCTACGTCTATTACTGCAATTACGATTAACTAACAAATTTTTAACCCTAAAAGTCTCTTCTATCTTTATAACAAGCACCATTCAAGGCAGCAAATGGAAAGGTAATCATACTTATTCTGAAATTTTAGATTCCCATCGAGCATATCGTCTTTGTTTATTTCAATATCCAACAATACATTCATTAACAGCCAATATATTATTACTCTTTACCTAAGACATACACAGAAAATACTATGTCATTCTATCTAAGAAATCTCCTAACATGTCTCTCTTTTACACAGACAGAAAAATTTTGTTTACAACTCCTGTCGACATTTTTGTCAGAGAGACCGTGGTACGCTTCTCATAGAAAACATTTCGATTCTTGGAGTGGTGTGGTATTTTCTAATGAGACAAAACGACAGAAAGAACTTGATTTAAAAGAACGAGACAAAACATCATTATCTGCATTGTTACTAACGTCAAATAGTATTTCAATTGCCCACAGAAAATTCCACACATTAACATAATCATACAGAATGATTCTATTATAGAACAGAATCAGTCAGAACATACTACTACACAGGCTTTTAAACTGTACGGTTTCATATATTTGAATATAAAACACGTATATTAATCATAATTCACATAATTTGATATCCATATGATACGAATGGATATAATACATGAATACATACTTTTATATATATACATATATATATACACACACATATATATATATATATATACACATCCATCCATCCATCCACGCATATATATATATATATATATATATATATATATATATATATAATATATATATATATATGTACGTATATATATATACATATATGCATATATATATATATATACATATATACATATATATATATATTTACACACCACATATATATATATATATATACATATACATATAATATAGCATATATTTATATCTATATCTATCTATCTATCTATCCATCTATATATATATATATATATATATATATATATATATATATTTATAAATTATGAGTATTTATGTGTGCGCGTATACATTTTGACTGGACATATTTTTGTGTGTATGTATTGTATGCATGTATGTATGTATGTATGTAAGTATTTATGTATGTATGCGTTTAGGCACTATCTTAATATATTCAAATATATGCATATGAAATGAAAGAGTTATATGTACGGATATATACACGAGCAGTTACACACTGCTGCTCATATACGCACATGCTCACATATATACATAATAGTTAAGTACACACACATACATACGCACATATGTATATTGCATTGTTAATTTTGAACAATGATTACACTTTTCAGATATGCAAAATGATCAACAACGTGTGTGTGTGTACGTGTGTGTACGTATGCATGTATGTATTTATGATAAGAGAGATACACACACACAGACAGATAGACAGATAGACAGATAAATATGTTTGTTTGTGTGTATATATATATAGGCGAAGGCTAAGCTAAGTAGTAAGAAGTTTACTTCTCAACGACATCGTCCTGGGTTCAACCCCACGGCGTCTTCTATTAGAGCCTGAGGCCCATTAAGATTGTGAGCGGATTTTGTAGACGGAAACTGGAAGAACTCCGTCGTATACAATTTATACGTGTGTGCGTTTGCTTGTATGCGTGTGTGTGTGTTTGTGTGTGTGTGCATGTGTTTGTAAGCGCGCGCGTGTGTGTGTGTGTGTGTGTAAATGCGTACGCCAAAACCCTACATTTTTACACGGTCGTGCTCCACCTTTCATTGTGGTGCTCCACAAGGACAGCAGCCGCATAGAAGAAACAAATAAAAGAATAAAAGAATATACTTATACATGTATGTGAGTATGCATGTATGTATGTATTTATTTGTCTGTTTGTCTGTCTGTCTGTCTGTATCTATGTATATCATTGTTCCGCTTTATTTCCAGATTTCTTTCCAATAGAGAAAGAACCGTTTTCTAACATAGATTCAAGGTTCCTTCATTGGAATTTCAACATCAAAAACAGGTTATTTTTGTATGTATGTATGTATGTAAGAATGTATGTATGTATGTATGTATGTATGTATGTATGCATGTATGTATGTATGTATGTATGTATGTATGTATGTATGTATGTATGTATATACGAATGTACGTATCTATGTATGTATGTGCAGATTTGTATGTTTTATGTATGCATTCTCAAGCGTATAGTTATATATCTAGACATGCTCATATATACTTAAATGAAAAACTTCTGGCAAGTTTTACAGATTTTTACTGTTTCAGTGATGGATTGCGTTGGTAGTCTTCGAATTAGCTTTCCCTTTTCTGGTTTTAAGAAGCCTATTTTTTCTCAACATTGTTATTTAGTCAGTCTCTTACATATCCTAGTGCTCCAATAATTACAGGTATAAACCTGAACTTGTAATCTGGATAGAGTAACCGCAGATTTCTCAATAGTTCAGCATATATTTTCCTTTTTCATTTTAACATCCGCTGGGCAGCTAATTTCCACAACCGAGCGTAGTTTTTCATCTCCCTCCCAAATCATTATATCAGGTCTGTTGTGCTTACATGTTATTAAGGTCGTCATTGGAACATTCCACCAGTACTCCTTTTTTTATTATGAATGGCTATGGCTTCTAACATAGTGTGGGTTTTATTTCTTTGTCTTCGGAGTTATCTTTTCTGCAGATTTCCTAGAGTGTCCTAGCTACGGTGGAGGCGCAATGGCCCAGTGGTTAGGGCAGCGGACTCGCGGTCGTAGGATCGCGGTTTCGATTCCCAGACCGGGCGTTGTGAGTGTTTATTGAGCGAAAACACCTAAAGCTCCACGAGGCTCCGGCAGGGGATGGTGGTGATCCCTGCTGTAC
>NC_043005.1:78802968-78805468 GCF_006345805.1 Octopus sinensis | reverse complement strand
TCATGGCCACAATAAAATTACTGAAACAAGTAAAGAAAGAAAAGAATATAAGAATAATAGAATATGATTAAACATATTTGGCCGGAAGGATCATGGAGCCGGCTTCTCGGTTTCTCTGGCGTATATAATATACCTGCCCGGACGGTGCACCGGTCCGTCGCAGGGTTACTCATTTTCGCCAGCTGAGTGGGCTGGAGCAACGTGAAATGAGGTGTTTGGCTCAAGAACTCAATATCACAATCTTATGATCCTGAGTCCAACACCCTAATCATGAAACATCCACCTCCACTGACCAAATATATACACTGCTGATATTGGGGTACGTCTAATATGCCCGTGCGTCTTTTACGCTATCAATTAAAGTCCAATTTTACTTTGATATTACAATTATATATTAGACATTTCTTAGCTTATTACACGGGTTTTATATCTATAAATTAAATTTTGACTAAACTTGATCAATAATACCCCTTCATAAAGCTTTTCTGCTAATCTAATTTCTGAGGGTTTTTTTTTTTTTTCGAATAGTGTGTTTGTATTGTTAACAAACGTTTTCCTATCTAGTGTTAGTTCGTATATTCACTATTGTAATTAGCTACAATGGTTTCCTTGTTATAAATATCTCGTAAATAATTGGACACGCGGTGATAATGATCGTTTTACTTGCATCTCCGTGGCTTTTGTAAGTCATGAAAATTATAACTGCCTATAGCTATACTGATGTTTTTAGACCAGAGAGCTTATCTGAAATACGTTCTGTGACCTACAGCTTTCTGATTTTAGGTGATTTTAATTCTAGTATTTCTGTACATTCTGGTAACTGTAGTTTGGAATTTTCTCCTACAGGCTTATATCTCACATATATAGCAATTCAGATCTTTACTCTACAGATTTTCCCCCTCTTACATTAGTTCGGATCTTTATCCTACAGGTATTTGCCTTTACATCAGTAAAATATGTACCGTAAATTCCAGCAAAGTCACACCTATACGCAGATGATAACACTCTTTTTTCTCTCTAATATTCCGCGCCGAAGTCCCATTCACCTAACTTCCAGACGACAGACTGGAAACTAGATCGGGTAATAGAGTAAAAAGGCATGTAATGGGAGGTGCTGCGAGGAGTCTCAGCGCCCCAGGGGGAAAATACATTTGTCAATAATTAATAGTCACAGGAAGACAACTTCATTGGTGAAAAGTATCTTGTATTCATTGAAAACCTGCACCAGGAGGAGATCTCTTCTTCATCCTTCTTTGTGCATACGTATGCGTGCAGCAGGGTCATATGAGACCAAAACTTTGTGGCTTCCTTGAAAGCATTTTATATTGGAATTTTGTCACTATTCCTCCTTTGACAACAGTACCAGTTGAACACTGGTGGTGATGTAATCGACTTATTTCCTTCCCAAAATTGCTGGCATTGTGCCAAAATTTGAGAGTAATATTTCCTCTCGATGTGTATTTCATTTACATAAGCATATGGAATGGTGACTGCCGCTTTATTGTTAGTTTTGTTTAACCACGACAAGCCTTCACCAAGGCTTATAGTCAAAGATCTTCCATCCGTATTCATCTCGTGTTTTACTTCGAGGAGTGTGTCCACCATTAAATTGTCCAAAATTTTATTTATTTTATCAAGCAACATGGCTGTGTGGTAAGAAGTCTGCTTCCTACTCACATGGTTCCGAGTTCAGACATACTGCGTAGCACCCTGAGCAAGTGTCTCCTACTATAGCGTCGGGCCGACCAAGGCCTTGTGAGTGGATTTTTGTAGACAGAAACACTGAAAGAAGCATCGTCGTATATATATATGTGTGTGTGTGTGTGCATTATACATATATATATATATATATATATATATATATACATAATACATACATACACACACATATATATTATATATATGTATATATATATATATATATATATATATATATATATATATATATATATAAGACATATACATATGTGTATGTGTACGCCTTTGTGTCTGCGTTTGTCTCTCATCACCGTTGTTGGTGTGTTTACTTCTCCTTAATTAGCGGTTCGGCAAAAGTGACTATAGCATAAGTATTCGATTTGAAGAAAAGTTATTACTGGAATCATACATTCGACTAAAGATTCTTCTAGAGGGTGCCCCAGCATGACCGCCGTTTAATGTCTGACACAAGCAAAGGACAAAGGATAACTGTAGTCAAATCAACTCGTCTTTTTCTTCAGGTAATGTATCTACGAGTAAGTTGTCCAAAATTTCATTTGTTTTTCTTTTCTGTGTAACTCCAGGAGCATTCCGTCGGTTATGACGACGAGGGTCCCAGTTGATACGATCAACAGTACTGCTTGCTCGTGAAAATAACGTGCAAATGGCTGAGCAATCCACAGCCACATGTACCCCTAAATTAGTTATCAAAGAGATTCAGCGTGACACAGAGTGTGACAAGGCTGGCCCTTTGAAATACAGGCACAACTCATTTTTGTCAGCTGAGTGGACTGGAGCAACG
>NC_043005.1:78795468-78797968 GCF_006345805.1 Octopus sinensis | reverse complement strand
GTCATCTTCTTCTTCTTCTTCTTCTTCTTCTTCTTCTTCTTCTTCTTCTTCTTCTTCTTCTTCCTTCTTCTTCTTCTTCTTCTTCTTCATCATCATCATCTTATTCTTCTTCTTCTTCTCCTTTTTCTCCTCCCCCTTCTCCTCCTTCATCTTCTTCTTCATCATCATCATCTTATTCTTCTTCTTCTCCTTTTCTCTCCCCCTTCTCCTCCTTCATCTTCTTCTTCATCATCATCATCTTATTCTTCTTCTCCTTCTTTTTTCTTCTTATACTTCTTCTTCTCTTTCTTCTCCTACTCCTCCCCCTCCTTCTTCTTCTTTTTCATCATCATCTTATTATTCTTATTCTTCCTCTTCTTCCCTCTTCTCCTTCTTCCTCTTCTTCTTCTACTTCTTCTTCCTCCTTCCTCCTCCTCCCCCCTCCTCCTCCTCCTTACTATTGCTGCTACCGTTAGAGCAACAAATATATTTAGACCGACACAGTATTACAAATACGTCTGCTCGCTCATCAAAATGTTTTGAGAAACTCGCCGCCGAATGTTGCATTCTCTCTTTGTTATTATTTCGCCATTGAGATAAACAAACAATATTCTGCGTTGATATAACTTTCTTCATTATATCTTTCTTTCAAAGACGAGTATCTTTTATGTTCTATTTTTCTGAACACAGCCATTATTATATATCTTCATCCAGTCCATGTACACACCTCCCACACACGTTATGTCCCTTTCTCTCACCTTCTCTGTATATACATACATACAAACACTACACACTTTATTCATACATACATATATATATATTATATATATATATATATATATATATCTATATCATATTTGCATCAGCCCTCTTTTGTTATATATATATGTATTAATATATAAATATATATGTATATATATATATATGTTATATATATTTATATATGTGTATATAATATATATAATATATATATATATATATATATGTATATATATATATATGTATGTATGTATGTATATATATGTATATATATATGTATATATATATATACATATATATGTATGTATATATACTATATATATATATATCTATATATATCTAATATATATATAATATATACTATATAACTATATATACATATATATATTATATATATATATTATATATATATATGTACTTCTAAATATCTTGTTTTATATCCTCATTCATCTTCTTCGCTCTCTCTCACACACTCTGTCTCTCTGCCTTTCTCTTTCTCACGCTTTCTCTACTTCTCTCTCACTCTCTCAATCTTTCACACTCTTTATATATCCTTTCTTTGCATCTCACACTTCTTTCTCTCTTCATATATCCTTACCTACACACATACAGTATATACATATGTGTGTGCGTGCGTATGCGTGTGTGTGTGTGTATTTTTATACATGCATATATATATATATTCACACACATACATATATACATTTATATGAAATATAATATATATAATATACAATATATATATATAAATATATAACAATATATATATTTATAATATATACATACATACATACACAAAAACTCATGGATATACATATATATATATATATATATATATGAGTAAATTTATCGCTTTTTCTCTTACACTGTCTTCGTCTCTCTCTCTCTCTCTCTCTCCGCTCTCTCTGTCTTCTCTTTCTGTTTCACATCTTCCCCACCTCCATCTCATTCACTTTAATCTACTCCTACCATCTCTCTCTCTTTCTATCTCTCTCTTTCTATCTCTCTCTCTCACTCTTAATCTCTCTCTCTCTCCCTCTCTAAATCTCTCCAATCTCTTGTGTATCACATGTGTCTTTAGCCTTATTAATAATGGTCTTGTTTGTTTCCATTTATATTAAAGGTTAAACAATCTTCCTATCCCCAAAGAGATGTATTAGCCATCTTATTATGACCTTTCTTTTTAGATCACTTTGAAATTGTTATTATTTTTTCTTCATATCTCTCTTTTATCTCAATCACTCTCTTGGTCTCTCTTCTCTTACTCTCCTCTCTTTCTCCCTTTCGTTCTTCGCTATCTCTTTCTCTCTCTCCCCCCCTCTCTCTCTCTCCCTCTCTCTCTCACTCACCCTTATCTATCTCTTAATCTATCGATTTATCTGTCTACCTATATATCTACCTATCTATCTGTATGTTGAAGCAGAAACGCTAAGAGAGTTAAAATTTTTCTCAACACATATACATCAGACACATATATTCTTGCATACACACACACACACACACACACAACATATGCATACATATGCATGAGCGTAGAAATGCTTACATACACACAAACGCATACATACGCGAACGTATATATGCCTCGTCATATACACACGCACGCACATAACACATACAATAGATATAAATGTGTGTGTGATTATGTGTGTGTGCGAGAGAGTGCGTGTAATTGTATTTGTTTGTGTCGGTGTTTGCATTTACGTCTATATGTGTATGTGCGCGTGTCTGTGTGAATGTATGTATGTATGTATGTATGTAT
>NC_043005.1:78787968-78790468 GCF_006345805.1 Octopus sinensis | reverse complement strand
CTGAACTACCTCTTCTCTGCCTTTGCTGTATATAGTTCCTGTGCCTCAATGCTAACCTTCAAAGAGAAGGAGATTAAGCAAAGTAAGGTGTTAATAAGCCAGCTGAAGTCAACGAGAGAATCATTTCTGTGACTTTCCCCCCAAAAGGTATGAACATTGGGTGTAGGATACGAAGGTTCATGAACAGAAACACGTGTAGGCGTAGCAAACGGAGAGAGAGAGAGGAAGAAAGAAATATAGGAAGGAAAGAAGGAAGGAAGGAAGACAGGAAGGAAGGAAGAAGGAAGGAAGGAAAGAAAGAAGGAAGATTTTTGTCACTGGTTTCTTTATAGAATATAAAGACTTTTGTTATTATCGAATGACATTGATAAGTAATGATGATGGTAGTTTCTTGTAGTCCTAGAAAATCTGCACAAATGATTTGTTAATAGTGATCAAAGGTATGTGGGTATGTTAGCTCACTCCCTCCATCAAATCGACATTGCTTGGACAAGTACACGGCGTATCATTCGTCAAGTATCGAAGTGATCGCATAGCAACGTGGGATGATGTGTTTTGCAGTATAACACAACGTACTGCCTGCTCCAGGAATGGAACCACGACCTCGCGAGTTGAGCAGAAGTGGCATGATTAAGTACAGACATTTTCTGTTTCACTTAAACCCTCGTCTACTTCTTCCTGTACCACAAACGATGTGCGCGTACGCGCTGAAGCTGGTACATCAGTAAAGATCCTGGACAGCAATGGCGGTAAATATTTTTCGATCGTTATCCGTCCGATACGTGTTTCTGCACGTCAGCGCGATTTGACCGAACGGCTGTCTTGGATCAAGCGTAGACCGTGCAGTAATAACCGACACATCACGCTACCTAATATATCAACAACGTACGAGTCAGCATTTTCTAGTACAATCTGTTCAATTCCACGCTAGTTTATCCTATGAATCCTATCAATACTTCTCATATAGTCGAAACCGCTTGAATAGGTTTCTGAAACTTTTGCACGTAACTGAAACCCTCCATTAAAATTCGTTTCACATGTTTTATTTGACGCATTAACGTTCCGATCAAACTCTGACAATTACTTTTTATATTTTTATTGTGGGACAAAAACCGGAAGCATGTGGTTGTGAAACAAGCTTCTTATAACAAGAGGCAAATGCCACAGAGAAGATTTAGCTGGACACAAATTGTGAGAAAGAGTTTAGTCGATTTAGAGATGTACGAAGAAGCAGAAAGGAAAAGCCGCATGAGGCGTAAAATTTCATCTAGTTTATTTGGCTTCTTAATTAATGTGTGATGTAGATGAAGGGTCGCTAAAATTGTCATTGCCCAGTCCTCCACCCGACTCAGGCCATTGATAACCCGAGCTACGTTACGTAGTCGAATGAAATAACCCGAGTATTTGACTAGTACTTATTCTATAGACATCGACCCACCGAAAATGAAAGACCGTATCGAACTGACAACGAGATGGAGCTAGGTCAGATACCGCAGGATATATTACCAGACACGTTCCCATTCTGCAATCCATTAATAATAGCAATAGTGATAATAATGATTAAAATAATAATGATAATAATGATAATAATAATAATAATAATAATAATAATAATAATAATAATAATAATAATAATAATAATAATAATAATAAGGATAAAAGTGGAACCGATGACGACGACGACGACAACGATGATGATGATGATGATGATGATGATGATGATGATGATATCAATTAACAACAACAACACCGGCAGCAACAACTCAAGCGAAATAAAGACTAACAACTTTAAAGATATTCATTGTTGAAATCTAAAATTTGCTCTCTATTAGGGTATTAATTATATAATTATCTTCCTTAATCTATTTACCGTGTCCTATTCTTTATCTTTCATATTTATTAATATTATTACTTTCTTTTATTTATTCATTTATTTTTTTTATTTGTTACATACTCATATCATATTTTTTTATGATTTGATTTATCTCCCTTTTATTTATATATTTACTTATCTAATAATCTCCCTTTTATTGTATATTTACTTATCAATACATATATATATACATTGCGTGCTTTTTTTGTTCATTTTTGTTCGTGTTTTCTTATTTTGTTTTTAATTTTATTCTTCATGATTGTTCATGGTGGTGGTGAATGGGGTTGTGGTCGGTAGATAACTATGAATCATCCTGAATAGCTGAGCTGTTCAACTTAAATAGCTAAATTATCAAATTTGTCACATAGTAACAAAAGCAATCTGATGTAAACACGATATTAACACCAACGTGTTAATATCATTAAAGCTATTCTATAGTTACAATCACCAACGAAATCTTTTGTATTATTTGTTCATCCAGCCTCTTCTCAGCCACTTTCTCTCTCTTTTTATCTCTCCTTTTATAATATATTCTGTGTATATCTGTATCTATCTCGCTTTCTATTTCTCTCTCTCGAGAGAGAGCTCACTCGCTCAGTTGCTCTCTCAACCGTTCGTTCTTTTCGT
>NC_043005.1:78772968-78782968 GCF_006345805.1 Octopus sinensis | reverse complement strand
ATGTAGTGGGGGTGCATCATATCCATGTGCTGAGAGGAATTCTTTGAGGTTTGGATAATACGCTTTTGGAACCGAGGGGTAAAATTCTCAAACAGCCCTTATTCAGGGACCTTTTGAGCGGGATGGGTTAATCGACCTGAAGAAAATTCTAAGCCTCTCATGCGAGGTCATGCGCTGTTTATCTTGATATGGGATCACCGTTTCGAGCACATATAGTTGTGATGCATGTGTCTAGTGTACCTAGACGGGCAGTCATGATGGATATACTGGGCTTCGTGTATTTTACTCCAGTCTCCCTTTGATGGCTTGCACAGTTCTCACACTCAATAATAATAATAGTTTCAAATTTTGCCACAAGGGAAGCAATTTCGGAGGGTACTTATTTTTGTCGACCCCGAAAGAATGAAAGGCAAAGTCGGCCGCGGCGGAATTTGAACTCAGGACGTAAAGACAGAAGAAATGTCGCAAAGCATTTTA
Source organism: Octopus sinensis (assembly GCF_006345805.1). Classification (NCBI taxonomy): domain Eukaryota; kingdom Metazoa; phylum Mollusca; class Cephalopoda; order Octopoda; family Octopodidae; genus Octopus; species Octopus sinensis. Next base: position 78,782,491 of record NC_043005.1, on the reverse strand, counting down.
CCCAGCGTTGTAAAGATTCTGCCAGCTCGCCGCCTCATATTAATAACAATAATAATAATAATAATAATAATAATAATAATAATAATAATAATAATAATAATAATAACAATAATAATAATAATAATAATGCAATACCAGGCAGTGGCTCTCATGGCTTCTGATCTTAACTGATTGGAAGTATTATCATGTACATTGTTTTGTCTTGGTATAAAAGATGGGCTACAGCAAATATTCTGCTCAATACCACAGATTTGCTTGTCAGTTGTTTGAACTTAACCAGTTGAGCATGTCCCTTAGTGGCTGACAACGTGTGCATCTCTGATCACGAGCAGAAGTAGTGAGGGAGCATCATAGCCATGTGTTGAGAGGGATTGTTTGGGGTTTAAATAATTCACCTCTGGAAACATGGGTGTTTCATTTAACATCCTTAAATAGCCCTTATTCAAGGACCTTTTGAGTGGGATGGGTTACTCGAGCAGAAGAAAATTCTAACTGCGCCCCACCTGCAAGGTCATGTGCTGTTTATCTTCATATGAGATCACCATATCACGCACATATGGTTGTGATGCATGTGCCTGGTGTACCCTTAGACGGGTAGTCATGATGGGTATACTGGGCTTCGTATATTTTACCCCAGTGTCACTTTGATGTCATGCACTGCTCTCTCACTCAATAATGATGATAATGATGATGATGATGATGATGATGATGATAATCCTTTCTACTAAGGCACAAGGCCTGAAATATTGGGTGAGGGGACTAGACGATTACATTAATGGTACTTAATTTATCGATCCCGAAGGATGAAAGGCAACTTTCGCCCCTGCGGAATTAGAACTCAGAACGTAGCTGTAGACGAAATACGCCAAGCACTTTGACCGACGTGCTCAACACTCTGCTAGCTCACCTCCTTAGAGCAACATAAAAATAATAAAAGCTATGTATAATATTTATATATAATTATTAGCTATTACATATATTTTGTCTTTCACAGATTTTAGTTATTATAATGCAGCCAGGCTGGGGCACAGTTTTGAAGGGTTTAATTAAACAGATCGATATTTCTAAGCCCGGTACTTATTCTATCGGTATCTTTTGCCAAACCACTAAGTTAATGATACATAAAAAACCTTCACCAGTTGTTAAGCCGTGGTGGTGGACAAACACCAACATAAATATAGAGACACATGGGTACACGCTCACACACACACACGCATACGCATATATATATGTGTGTGTGTATCTATATATCTATATATGGTGGATTCTCTCATCGAAGACGATGAATGAGGGTTCAGTAATTAACCTTCAACAAATATATATATATATCAATATATATATATATATATATGTAGATCGATATATATATATATTTATATGTATATCTATATATGTTAATATATCTTATATACATATATATATGTATATATATATATATGTTTGTGTGAGTGTGTGTATGTATATATATGTGTGTGCATATAGATAGATAGATAGATATACATATATATTCGTATATGAATATCTATACACGCGACAGGCCTTTTGCATTTACAGTTTACCAAATCCTCTCAGAAGGTTTTAGTCAGCCCGGGACTGTAGTTGAAGTACCTTGCCTAAGATGCTACTCAATACACTGAAAGGGAATCAATGTAATATGGAAGCAAACATTTACAACTGGAAAACACCTGGAATTTAAAATCAGAATATCTTGGTCTTTTATTTCATGACAGAGTGAATCCCATCGGTACTTTTTGCAACCTGGTAATCTACGCAGTTTTGTGGGACCGTTTATGGCAATTGTAGAAAGGATTGTGCCTCACCGAAAAGCAAGTCGCGTAGGAAATGTTGTTGAATGAATATCACGTAACAATCAGCCATCGAATTCTCTCAATGGGGAGATCTGATCGACAACGGCACCGGAATATCTTTTAACCGAATCTGATTCTACTGCGGTTTCCATTGGCTTGTGCCTCTTTAAACCATACCTGCCATTGGACCAAGTTTCCTCGCAAGTGGGTCACAGAAGCAATTTTTTTGTGTGTAACCTCAAACAAAAACTTCTCGTCCAATTAATCAAAATTGTGGTGCATCTGTTTCTCTCTTTGTCCTCCATTTGATCTTAGTATGGTGGTAACAATATTTCCTTCTCATTTTGAAACAAGGTCGGAAATGTTTTAAGAGGTAAAAAAGTCGATTATATCAGCCGCATTATTCAACTTCTACTTATTTTATCGATTCCAAAAGGATGAAAGATAAAGGCAGGGTCAGCCTCGGTGGTATTGAACTCAGAACGTAGAACCAGAAGAAATGCTGTTGAGCATTTTACCTGGTACGCTAGCGAATCTGCCAGCTCGCTGCCTTATGGCGTTAAGAATAATGACATCACCGTTTGTGGCTACCGTTTGTGTTATATTTTAGAGGTGATTTTACTACCCAACGCTACTGTGATATGAGAATTGAAATAAAAAAGAAAATTGATTGTCCTTCCTTGAATTCCCTAAGTGAAAATTTGTACAAAGCGTTCTACTTCATTACTTGAAGCGAGACGGAAAATTGATGACGTCAAACGTGTAAATGGCCGTATGACTGCAAAATAATTTAAATTTAGATTTTTTCTCTTAAATTGGGGTTCATTTTCGAATTATAATTGTTTCAACTTGTCCTTGAAAGGTGAAAATTTTACAGAACATTGCCACCGCTAGGTTAGTAATTGGTGGCGTTTACAATGCAACAGAACTGAAATTTCAAGAATAAATTAATGACAAATTAAATCCTCTCCCAAAATAGATTGTCGTAATCGATGACATGTCCAGATATATTTTGGTCATTCATAATATTATTTAACAGGTGTATAAAGGTACATAAACAAAAGATAGATACACGAGACATAATTTTACAATCGTATCTATCAAGAATTCTCCCTTTCGGCAAGTTACATTTTGTATATCTATTGTATTCTAGTTTGAATGATTTCAATCCGGTCGAATGACACATTTATGGCAAGCTGGTAGAATCGTTAGCATGTCGACAAAAATGCTTAGCTGTCTTTACGTTCTGAGTTCAAATTCCGCTGAGGTCGTCTTTACCTTTCATCGTATCAGGAGCGATGAAATAAGCACCTATTGAATACAGGATTCCATGTAACCGTCTTAATTCTCTTCCCTATATTGCTGGCCTTGTGTCAAAATTAGAAAAGTAGTACCAGTTGAATACTGGGTCCATGTAATTGACTTACCCTCTCTCCTCTTCCCACAAAATTATTAGCATTGAGCCCACATTTGAAATCAATATTACTGCAACTGTAGGCAGCCAGCTGGCAGAATCGTTAACAAGCCGGTCATTTCGTCTGCCTTTACGTTCTGAGTTCAAATTCCACCGAATTTGACTTTGCCTTCCGTCTTTAGGGTGTCGAAAAAATAACCACCAGTTGATCACTTTGGTCCGGTAAAGTCGACTCGTCCCCACTCTCCCGAAATTTGAAAGCAATATTCTTTATCGGGTACATTATCAAGTGATAGATAAATCGGACATGGTTTTACTAACGTATCTATCTGGGATTGTACATTTTGACCAAACACACTTTCGATGACTCATTTGTTGTATTCAGGTTTCAATGACTTCAATATGGTCGAGTGAAACATTTTCTATTTTGTATTATTTTCAGAATAATAATGCTAGGAAAATTGAACAAAAACATTACTTAATTCCCATGATAATTGCATCACGTTGCATCCATTATTCACTTAGATGTTCGTCTTCAATATTAATTTTCCAGCCGACCATTATCGATGAATTGTTTAATTCAAAATATATTGATATCAGATTTTATGAGTGATTGAATTTCGTTAGTACTACCATCACCAATTTAATGTATGTCGAATCCAGATTTTTAAAATTTTCGTCAAAATTATAATCGGGTCCCATCGGCAGTGTTCAAAATGCTTCAGCACTTTCCTGTTGCTTTGAAATTTTATATGGTACAGTATATTGGACAAATATACAATACATTAGATGACACCAGAATACAGTACAGTAAACGCCACCACGACTACGTATATCTAAAGGAGCAGCTACGAGCTCCGGTTCTATTCATTCTATCGTTAAACTAAACCAAGAAGATAAAACACTTATTGTTATTTGATGTGTTGAGTCAAATGTTCTGCAATATTTTGGTAATTTATTTGCTTTATTCGATAAGTTACAACAAAAGAGTAGGTAAGTAGCTTGCTTACGAACCACATGGTTCCGGGTTCAGTCCTACTGCTTGGAACCTTGGGCAAGTATCTTTTACTATTGCCTCGGGCCAACCAAATCCTTGTGAGAGGATTTGGTAGACAGACACTGAAAGAAGCCTGTCATATATATGTATATATATATATATGTCTGTCTGTGTGTGTGTGCGTATGTTTGTGTAACTGTGCTTGTCATCCCCGTAACTTTACATCCCCGTAACTTAGCGGTTCGGCAAAAGAGTCCGATAGAATAAGTACTATTCTTACAAAGAATAAATCCTGGGGTCGATTTGTTCGACTAAAGGCGGTGCTCTAGCATGGCCACAGTCAATTGACGGAAACAAATAAAGGAGTAAAAGAGTAAAAGCAGCCTAGCATTCAAAGTAGAGACCGTTGTGTTGCACTGCTTGAAGCCGCCTTTCTGTCAGTTCTCAGTTCTTTGATCCTACGCTGATACCAGTTTTTGTCCTTCGTAGCAATGAAATCTCTTTCACTGAAGTTTCCACTTTTTTTTCGGTTGATGAAGCATCGTGAGCGCAAAAAGTGAGTCATGGATCAGGACAAGTAATGATTCGAGTTGGCTAGGTCCTGACTACATGCTGCGTGTAGCATCGGTTCGATTCTCCCAAGTTCCTGGAGTATATTCCGGGTCGTTCGAGCAGTAAGAGGTCGTCGCTGTCTTGATGCAGAAGAACTTTTGCTGAGGTCATGAAGATGACGAACTACACCAGGTTGCGAGACACCGAGTTCATTTGATACTCGCCGGATTTACCTTTATGGCTTGGAGCACAGCCTCAAAGTCCACGGTTTTATGCCTACCTGAAGTTACCTCATCGTCGAGTTTCTTGCAAGCCGAGCAAAATTTCTTGTACGATCAACTGTACCTTCACCTTTCGCACGACAAATGTTTTTCGTTACATCCCACGGCGTTTATGGCCCAGATCGAACGAGTAAAGCATAAGTTATCGAATAAGACAATGTTGCACGTTCTTATGTGCGGCTTTCAAATCCAAACGGAGTGAACCAAAGTACAATGTGTCCGAGAACCCATAATCATCTGCCACCAACTTCAGACAGTACCTTCCTTGGTTTCTAGTGTTTTGCTCATGTAATATAAACGTTGCAAACCAGCACGTATGCAAACGATGCGTGTGTTTTCGCTCACTTCAATAAATTAAGTGTTAAGACGGTCAGCTGGCAGTATCATTTGCTCTTCGGATTAAAAAGAGTGATTTACGTTCTGTGTCCAAATTTCGCCGAGGTTAACTATGCCTTTCATCACTTCCGGGGAGTGAGGTATAATCGACTAATCCCCACCCTAAAATCTCTTGCACTGTGCTAAAACTTAACAAAGACGGTGAACAAATAAAATCTCTGGTGTGTCGGACAAAAATATTTTACAGCATTCCTTCCTACTCTTTGTTCGTAGTTCAACTACTACCGAGATCAAATTTGCATTTCATCATCACTGGGTCGATAAATAAAGTATCAGACGAGAACTGGAGTCGATGAAATCAACAAACACCCCACCCCTTAATATTGCTGACTTTGTAACCAAATCGGAAACAATCTTAAATTAAGAGTGGCTGTGTGGTAAGTAACTTGCTTACCAACCATATGGTTCTGGGTTCAGTCCCACTGCATGGCAGCTTGGGCAAGTGTCCCCTACTATAGGCTCGGGCCGGCCAAAGCCTTGTGAGTCGATTTGGTAGACAGAAACTGAAAGAATCCCGTCGAATATATATGTGCGTGTGTATGTGCGTGTGTGTTTGTGTCTGTGTTTGCACCCCCCTCCACCATCGCTTGACAACCTATGCTGGTGTGATTACGACCGCGTAACTTAGTGATTCCGCAAAAGAGACCAATGGAATTAGTACTATGCTTACAAAGAATAAGTCCTGGGATTGACTTGTTCGACTAAAGGCGGTGCTCTAGCATGGCCGCAGTCAAATAACTGAAACAAAAAAAAAAAATTTTTAAAGAATACCATAAATCAATATTTATCATGTATCGTTCTAGGAAATTCATCCTGCTATTAACTTTTGAAGTCTGTTCGTCATTATAATTTATTATTATATTAAAATTAGAAGCGGATAATAATGCATTAGTTATAATATTGTCGTCTTAAGGCAGCGAGCAGGCAGAAACGTTAGCACACCAGGCGAAATGTGTAGCCGTATTTCGTCTGCCGTTACGTTCTGAGTTCAAATTCCGCCGAGGTCGACTTTGCCTTTCATCCTTTCGGGGTCGATTAAATAAGTGCCAGTTTCGCACTGGGGTCGATATAATCGACGTAATCTGTTTGTCTGTCCTTGTTTGTCCCTTCTGTGTTTAGCCCGTTGTGGGTATTAAAGAAATGGGTATTTCTTCTGTCTTTACGTTCTGAGTTATAATTCCGCCGAGGCTGACTTCGTCTGTTATCCTTCCGGGGTCGATAAATTACGTACGAGCTACGTACTGGGGTCGATCTAATCTACTGTACCCCGAACATTGTTCCTAGTGTAGAATTTCGAACCTTGTTCCTAGTGAAGAAAGATATATTTTTACTTTAACAAGGCGGGGAGCTGGCAGAATCGTTAGCACACCGGGCGAAATGTGTAGCCGTATTTCGTCTGCCTTTACGTTCTGAGTTCAAATTCCGCCGAGGTCGACTTTGCCTTTCATCCTTTCGGGGTCGATAAATTAAGTACCAGTTACGCACTGTGCTCGATATAATCGACTTAATCCGTTTGTCTGTCTTGTTTGTCCTCTCTGTGTTTAACCCCTTGTGGGTAGTAAAGAAATAGGTATTTCGTCTGCCGCTACGTTCTGAGTTCAAATTCCGCCGACGTCGACTTTGCCTTTCATCTATTCGGGGTCAAGTAAATAAGTACCAGTTACGCACTGAGGTCGATGTAATCGACTTAATCCGTTCGTCTGTCCTTGTTGGTCCCCTCTGTGTCTAGCCCTTTGTGAGTAGTAAAGAAATAGGTATTGCGTCTGTCTTTACGTTCTGAGTTCAAATTCCGCCGGGGCCGGCTTTGCCTTTCCTCCTGTTGGGTTCGATAAATTAAGTACCAGTTGCTTACTAAAGTTGATCTAATTGACTCCCCCACAAAAACATGTTGAGCCTTGTGCCTAGACGTCCAAAACGTCGCAGTCTTTGAGACGTAAACAACAACATAAATTTTTATCCGACGAGAGACAACACACGAATCAGCAGCTTGTAAAAGAGGATTAATTCAAAATGTCCTCAGTACAAAGATTGATTGAATTTATAAAGATCAAACATGATAGATAATCTCTCGTTTATCTATTAAACAAATCGTACTGTTTCACCTTTTGAAGAAAAAGGAACAAAATGATCAGTAACATCAAATGTTTAAATGGCCATTTTATTGCAAGACAGTTTTAATTTAGATAACATAAATTAAAGCTTATTTTCGAAATATATTGGGTTGTCCGGAAAGTTCATGCCGATTTATAGTAGCTTGAACATGGTTGTGTCCATAAAATAGGATTTGACTACACCTCCATTTAGAAGCACAATTTAAGCTATCTTTTCGTGGAAGAAGGTTTATGTTCCTATAACCTGTGTTAATTTTGTAACCCTTTAAAATGGAAGATAAGAATATTCATTTTCTGCACTTGATGCTTTGGGAACCAGACAAAAAATTGCTGCAGCTCGGCTGGGAAGTGTAACCTCACCCTCTATATTCACCAGATATTGCTCCTTCAGATTTCCACTTATTCAGGTCTCTGAAGAATAGTCTTACTGGTAAAAATTTCAATTCCTTGGATGACTTAAAAAGATACCTTGATGAATTCTTGGCCATGAAACTACCTCAATTCTGAGAAGAGTTAAAGGAAAGATGGAGACGCATTGTGCAACAAAATGGTCCATATTTGGTAGATTGAAAATGTAATGGCAAGTGTTTATTGACCTTTTTCTTTCCTTTAAAAATCGGCACGAACTTTCCGGGCAACCCAATAATTGTTTCAGTCAGGCCTGGTTGTTTCTGTTTAATAATTAATAATCGTTAAAAGCAGCTGGAAGAGTCGTTAGTGCGCCGAATAAAATGTTTAGCGGTAATTCATCTGTCTTTACTTTCCGAGTTTAAATGCCACCGAGATCGACACAGCCTTCCATTATTTCTTTCCAGGTTTATATAAGATAAATGCCAGACAAATACTGGCCCTTCCCCTCAAAAGCTACTGGGATTGATGCTAAAATTTGAAACCATTATTAAGATCGTTACGGCGGCGATCTGGTTGAATCGTTACCATGCCGGAAGAAATGCCGGAAGAAACTGTTTTGCAGTCAAATGGTCATTAAACATTGTTCTCGCCATTGCTTTTTGCTTTTACGCTGTAAATGTTTCGATGAAAATTTCTCAGAGTTTTCTGTCACAAACTCATTATTTTTCTCGTGCCTTTTCAATGTTATTAGCTTCTTATATTTTGCGTTGTCTTTTCTCTCTTTTCTTTTTGTTCTTTTTGTTGTGTGATCTTCTATAATAATAAATGCGAAATCCTGTTGTCAACCCTGGACCCCTGTATCTCAGTATCCAGTCACTGTACATAGACATATTATAACCCTTTGGAATCAGGATAATCCTAGGATTGAAAATCTGCCCTTCATTTGGTTCTTTAACCTCCAGCATTGGGATCAGGTCTGGATGGGGATTTGTTGTATTTTAACAATTGAAATTTTAAATTTTAACTATTTATAAGTTTTTAATTTAAACTGGATTTAAAGAAATATCATATTGGTAGGGTACCAATAAATGCTTTATAATCATTGATCTGTCTAGTTTTGGGCCGCAGGCCCAATTATTCCTCCATACGAACTAGACTAAAAGTCCGCAATGAATGCGGCTTTTAAGCTAGTACTACTATAAAAAGTTTTTTTTTTTCTGAAGGGGGTTGCCTTTAATTCTTGTACGGATTTCGTACACATGTGTAAACAAATTAGAAAGGAAGATCAAAATTTCTCGTAAACATTACGGTGAGTTTTGTGCGGAGGGAACGGTCTGAACACTTAATAAGCAGGCTTTCAAAATGCTTAAAAGAATTCTTGAGAAAGTATACCCCTTCGAATTGTAGTTTGAAAACAAAATCTCAACAGGGAAGTAGTTCCCGACGAGACGGAAAACTCAACAAACGTGTGAATGAGCACCAGAAGATATCATGAAATGGGTTGACAATAATGGTGTGTATACATAGATACACACACACACACACACACACAACACACATATATATATATATATATATATATATATATATATATATATATATATATATGTATA
>NC_043005.1:78727968-78767968 GCF_006345805.1 Octopus sinensis | reverse complement strand
TTATCTTTTGCTCGTTTCAGTCATTAGACCGCGGCCATTCTGCAGCACCCTCTTGAAGAATTTTAGTCGAAAGAATCGGCCCCGGTACTGTCTTTTTGTATTTCTGAAGTCTGGTATTTCTTCTATTTTTTTATTTTTTGTCGAACCGCTAAGTTACAGCGAAATAAACACCAACACCGATTGTCGTGCGATAGAGGGAAACAAAAACACACACACATATGTGTATATATATGTATGTGTGTGTTTGTGTGTGTGTGTGTATGTGTGTGTGTGTGTGTTGTATCACCCTGACCACCGTGACCGACCAGGCTATCAGATGTTGCTACACATCGCTTGTCACTGGGCGCTTCGCATTGTTTTAGCCTTCAAATGACGCCACCCCGCTGGCTAAACGAGCAGGCCAATAAAAGAAAGAGTGAGAGAAAATTGTGGGGAAAGAGTTACAACATGGTTCTCCACCCCCACCCCCTGCTAGAGCCTCGTGGAGATTTTAGAGGTTTTCCCTCAATAAACACTCACAACGCTTGGTCTGGGTATCGAAGCCGCGATCTTACGACTGCGAGTCCGCTGCCCACTGGACCATTGCGCCTCCATATATATATGTATGTATGTATGTATGTATGTGTATGTATGTATGTATGTGTATGTATATGTATATACATACATACATACATACATATATACATACATACATACATGCATACATACATACATACATACATACATACATACATACATACATACATACATACATACATACATACACGATAGGCTTCTATCAAATTTCTCGTCTCCCAAATCCACTCAAAGGCTTTGGTCGGCCTGAGGATATATTAAAAGACACTTTCCTAAGGTATCGCGGAGTGAGACTGAACTCGGAGTCATGTGGTTAGCACGCAAATTTCTTATCACTCACCCACACCTGCTCTTATGTTTACATTTTATCATTTTTTTAAAGTTTTTTGCATCGGATATAACCCATAATTATTTACTTAGAATTTGAACTTATTTGTATGAATGCTACGCCCCGTTATTCGTGCACAATATTCAGTAATGCAACAGCATGTGTATAGTAGAGATGTTCTTAGTACATGGTCCCTACAATCGCAATATATATAAAATACATAGATTATTGATTGGCTTCATCGAAACATGTGTAGGCGCAGGCGTGGTAAGATGTGTTGTGTGGTAAGATGTTTGCTTCCCAGCCTCATAGCTTTGGGTTCAGTCCCATTGGATGGCTCTTTATGCGTGTGTCTTCTGGTACAACCTCGAGCCGACCAAAGCCACGCGAGTAGATTTTTTAGAATGCAGCCCATTTTGTGTGTATGTGTGTGTGTCTGTGTGTGTGTGTGTGTGTGTTTGTTCTCATCTCCCCTTGACAACCGGTGTTAGGGATTTTACAACTAGCGCTCTAGCATACAAGACTGATAGAGTAAGTACCAGCCTTAAAGAGATGAGAATAGATCCTGGGTTCGATTCATTCAACTAAAATTTCTTCAAGGCTGTGCTCCAGCATGGCCACAGTCTGTCGACTGAAACAACAAAACGATAAAGATATCGAAGACAAATGGAAAACACACCGGTGATCTTCGGTCTCGTTTTTCGTTTTCTTTTTTTTTTTTTTTTCATGTTCGGCTAAGTTCCTGTCCAGTAACTTCCTCTTTAACTTTCTGTGAAATGTTACTTAAAATTTGCCAGAATGCTAAGATTCTTCAAATTACTGCTCCGAGATACTTAAGGAATTTCTTTTCTACTCTACACACAAGGCCCGAAATTTTTGGGGAGGGGACCAGTCGATTAGATCGACCCCAGTACGCAACTGCCACTTAATTTATCGACCCTGAAAGGATGAAAGGCAAAATCAACCCCGGCGGAATTTGAACTCAGAACGTAGACAGACGAAGCACTGCTAAGCATTTCGCCCGGCGTGCTAATGTTTCTGCCAACTCGCTGCCTTTCACTCCTTATATATTCTTTTTGCGGGGAGGGGGCCAGTCAATTAGAACAACCCCAGTACACAATTTGTACTTAATTTATCAAACCGAAAGGATGAAAGGCAAAGTCGACCTCGGCTGAATTTGAACCGAGAACGTAAAGATAGACGAAATACCTATTTCTTTACTACCCACAACGGGCTAAACACAGAGGGGACAAACAAGGACAGACAAACGGATTAAGTCGATTACATCGACCCTAGTGCGTAACTAGTACTTATTTAATCGATCCCGAAAGGATGAAAGGCAAAGTCGACCTCGGCGGAATTTGAACTCAGAACGTAGCAGAAGAAATACCGCTAGGCATTTCGCCCGGCGTGCTAACGTTTCTACCAGCTCACTGCTTTTTACTCCTTATATATTCTTTTCTAAACTAGGCACACGACCCATCATTTCTAGGGTGGGGAGGCCAGTCGATTAGATCAACCCCAGTACACAACTGGTACTCAATTTATCGACCGCGAAAGGATGAAATGTAAAATCGACTTCGGCGGAATTTGAACTCTGAACGTAGACAGATGAAACAACACTAAACATTTTGTCTGGCGTGCTAATGTTTCTACCAGCTTGCCGCCTTTTAAGGCATTTCTCTAGAAGGAACGGTGCGTTACGGAGCTGTATTTCTTGTGTTTTATTTGTTTGGTGGTTGCTGAGGTGGAATTGAGTCTTCACAGTAACAATTAACCATCAGAGCATCTATCAATAAAATACAGGAAAATTAGTAACGGAATACCTCGACATTAAGCAAGCTTAGAGATAGACCCAGACGTGGATGTGTAGTAATAAGTTTGCTTTCAAGCCACAAAGTTCCGGGTTCATTCCCACTGCGCGGAACTTGAGCAAGTGTATTTTATTGTGGCATCGGGTCGACCAAATTCTTGTCAGAGGGTTGGGTAGACAGTAACTCAAAGAGGCCTGTCGTATGTGTTTGTGTGTGAGCACACCCGCATACGCGAGCGTGTGTGTTTGTGGTTGTATGTTTTCGTATGCCTTTATTTGTCCCACCACCGCTTGACAACTTCTGTTAGTGTGGTTACTTCCCCGGAACTTAGCGGTTCGGCAAAAGAAACTGACAGAAAAGGTACCAGGCTTTTAAACAATGTATAGGAGTCGATTTATTCGACTAAAACAATTTTTCAATTCAGTGCCCCAGCATGGCTGCATTTACATGAGTGAAACAAAAGATAAAAGATAAAAAAATACGAATGGAGTGAGCAGATTTCCAGTGTTGGCGACCTCGTTACTGGTCTTACTAACGAAGTACCGGGTTTCTATCGTGCGATCAGCAACTAGTGAACTTAAGCAAGCACACCTAGTCAAACCACCCTCATTGATGGTGACTGAAGTCTTTTCTATGGATAGCATGTCATTTGTCCCGGTATCGTGTCTCCCACAAAATATAAATTATTTTGTGTTGCAATTTTTGAGCCACTTCGATGTAGAGTGTTTAATGGCACAATCTTTGTTGCTCGTGAAGCTTTTCTGAAATGGATTTCGAAAATATGTATATATGCATCTAGACGCAGGAGTGGCTGAGTGGGAAGAAGCTTGTTTCCCAAACACATGGTCCCGGGTTCATTCTCACTGCGTGTACCTTCGGCAAGTGTCTTCTACTATAGCCTCGGGCCGACCAAAGACTCTTGAGTGGATTCGGTAGACGGAAGCTGAAAGAAGCCTGTGATATATATATATATATATATATATATATATATATATATAATATATATATAATATATATATATATACATATATATATATATATATATACATATATATATATATATATATATACATATATGTATATATACATACACGTATGGGTACAGGACATCAAAGAAACGTACACAGAATGAGAAACGAGAACATAAAAAGCGAAAATATAGAAAACGAACTTTTTTTGTACAACGAAATAAACAAACAAAGAAACAAGTCATGCAACATAAAGAACATTCCCTTCATCAGTTGTCCCCTGTTATATTTACTCCGCGTGTGCTTCTTCCCTACGCCATTGTTTGACAACCCATGTTAGCGTTTTTACGTCTCCGTAACCTAGCAGTTCGACAAAAGACACCGATTGAATAAGTACTAGGCTTACAAAAAGTAAGTCCTGGGGTCGATTTGTTCGTCCGAAGGCGGTGCTCCAGCATGGCCTCATTCAAATGTCTGAAACAAAAGAATAAAAGGATATATTTATATATACATATATATATATATATACATAAATATATATATATATATATTTATGGCGCAGGAGTGGCTGTGTGGTAAGTAGCTTGCTAACCAACCACATGGTTCCGGGTTCAGTCCCACTGCGTGGCATCTTAGGCAAGTGTCTTCTGCTATAGCCCCGGGCCGACCAAAGCTTTGTGAGTGGATTTGGTAGACGGAAACTGAAAGAAGCCTGTCGTATATATGTATATATATATAAGTATATGTGTATATGTTTATGTGTTTGGCCCCCGAGCATTGCTTGACAACGGATGCTGGTGTGTTTACGTCCCCGTAACTTAGCGGTTCGGCAAAAGAGACCGATAGAATAAGTACTGGGCTTACAAATAATAAGTCCCGGAGTCGATTTGCTCGTCTAAAGGCGGTGCTCCAGCATGGCCGCAGTCAAATGACTGAAACAAGTAAAAGAGTAAAAGAGTAAAAGAATATATATATATATAATATATATATATATATATATATATAATATATATATATATACATAAATATATATATATATATACATATATATACATACATATACACACACACATACAGTCACACACACATATATATAATGTAGATATATAGTTATGAATACACACACACACTCGTACACAGATATATCTTGTATTGATCCGTTCTATTGGAAGGAATCTCTAAACGTCTTTCTTTACGTTCTATTATAAATCTTTCATTATTGACTATTCAACCATTCATTAGCACAAGAATGTTTCCTCTAGCCATTGTCACTGTATAAACCCCCTACCCATGACGAAACAAATGATATATTTTTCAGATTTACTATTATCTCTGAAGAGATATTTAGTTCTCCTTTTGTTTCTCGTCAGATGAACTCATACGAGGAATAAAACTGCAGCAGCTAATAACGCAATTACAAATAATATTAATAATTGCAGCTTTTATTTTTATCAAAAAAAATTGTCATTACGATATATAGAAACAGGATCAATTATTTCGCACTAAAAAATGCAGAATATAGAGAAAGAAGAATACTTTTCTTGCTTTGTTGTGTATCTTATTACTATTGCTCTTGTTGTTATTATTGTTGCTGCTAATGTTATTAAGTTTAGGTTAGCTCGTGCAAAGTAATGACTTAGAGGAGTTTAGCCTGTAGTCATAAGGTCGGTACGTCTCATGTGCTTTTCACGACTTATTTTCATGGGGGGTTTTACTAAGTTATGTGAGCATAATGTTCCAATAAGAAATTTTGGCTCTTATTTCTAGCAATCATTGATGTCGTGCAGTATCTTTTATCGTTTATTTAATACTTGGTTCAATCATTGGATAGCGATCATGCGGGGGCACCGCGTTGAAGAATTTCATTTGATTGAATTGCTCCCACGGCTGTGTGTTTTTAAAGTTCCGTCCTTTTTCTATCAACTTCCTTTACTGAACCGCTACGTTATGGGGATGTAAACACACCAGCACCAGTTCACAAACAGTGATAGAGGACAAAAGTACATACAAAAACATACACTTGACCGATGAAAGAAGGCCACGAATGGACTGCCCTTTTTCCCCCCCTGTCCTTCTCAATGTCGTTTCTCTTGTCCGTCTTTGTATCGTCTAACTGTCTGAATGTTTTCTCATCCACTGTTGCTTTTCAGATCCAGTTTACATATATATATATATATATATATAATATATATATATATATATATATATATATATATTATCTATGCTTCCATTTCATCTCGGAAATCCAGTCAGAAAGCTGTGCTCGCACGAGGTTATAGTAGGAGACGCTGTCAATGCCACGGGTATCTAAATCTGAAACCAGTGTTGGGAAGCAAACTTCTACCACACAGCGCGCCTGCGCCTATATCTATCTATCTATCTATCTATCATCTACTATCTATCTATCTATCTATCTATCTATCTATCTATCTATCTATCTATCTATCCATATATCTATCTATCTATTTATCTATCTGTCTATCTATCTATCTGTCTATCTACACACACGCACACACACACACACACACACACACACACACAAGCAGAAACATATATATATATATAGGAAGAATTCACAAAAAAAACACACAAAAGACGAGGACAGATGGTGTAGACAACAGATGTATTAGTTTAACGCTCGGGAAGTGAAGAAGTCTTTAACGTTTTGAGCCTAAGCTCTTCCACAGAAAGGAACACAAAAAGAAACAAGGAAGAAAATAAAGAATGTGTAGTGGCTAGCGATCTATCATGGCGAATATATATACATATATACGACGGCCTTCTTTCAGTTTTCATCTACCAAATCCACTTACAAGGCTTTGGTCGTCCCGAAGCTATTGTAGAAGACACTTGCCCAATGTGCCCCGCAGTAGGACTGAACCCAGAACTATGTGGCTAGTAAGCAAGTTACTTACCACGCAGCCACTCCTTATATAGTTAGAATTTTCACAAAAAAAAACGAAAAGACGGATGCGTGAACAATAAACAGATGTATTAGTTTAACGCTCGGTATGTGAGAAAGTCTTTTACATTTCGAGCCTACGCTCTTCGACAGAAAGGAGCACAGAAATAGACAGGGAGAGAAAATTTAAAGAATGGTTTAGTGCTAGTGATCTATCATAGCGAATGCTGGACAGAGGGGCCACAGAGAAGACCTAGGAAGAAGGGGAGATAATAAAGTAGTGGTGATCCCAAAACTATGGTGCGCTTACGTATGTATGTAAGAATACATGCGCATCCATACATTTATACATATGTGTACGGAGAATATTTGACTCACATCCATAAACTATATACATATGCACACACGTGGTGAAATTCAAGGGAATTGCTACTCAAAGGGAGAGAATCTCTTTGAAATTCAACTTCACTTATATTGAGAAATCATTATCAGAGAGTGGAAACAGCACGTACGCACACACGCACACACACACTTACGTACGTATGCATGTATGCGTTCATGCATATATGTGTGTATGTATGTATTTATGTGTGTATGTATGTATTTATGTGTGTATGTATATAAGCAAATAATATATCTATATATAAATATATATATGTATGTGTGTATGTATGTATGTAAGTACGTATGTATGTATGTGTTTGTATGAATATACTTAAGTATAACAGAATTGGTTTTTCGATGGTTAGATGTATATGTGTATGTATATATGAAATTACGTAAGTATACAGCTTTATATATATGTGTGTTTGTCAGTCTGTATGTATAGATGAATGGCTGTATGTATGGATGTACAAATAAATAAATAAATATATATAATATATATATATATATATATATGAGTATGCATGTATATATATATATATGTGTGTGTGTGTGCACGTGTGTCTGCCTGTGTGTATGCATGTATGTACGTATGGTATCGCACGTATGTATCTCTCTACGTGCTTCTATGAGCGTACTGTATTTCTCGTTCATTCGTCTCATTAATTTCTTTCATTCTCCGAGCTAATTAGTCAGGTATTTTCTATATTTTGTTCATAAGTTGTTTTTTTTGTGTTGTTCTGGTTTTATTTCCTCTCATAATGATCAGAATGCTAAATGTTATTCTTTATTAAGATTAATACAACATCAAAACGAAAGTTATTCTCTCAAATGTCATTTTTAACAATGTTCTCTACTGATAAAGGGAGTCATCCTCTTTTCTTACTCATGTCACAAGCATACACATGCAAAATCACATGCATCCGTCAGTGCATATGCTTGCACACGCATCAACATATATATACATATATGTGTGTGTGTATGTGTGTATATGTATATATGTATGTGTATATATATATGTATATATATACGTATATATATACATAAATATAAATATATATAAATATATATATATATATGTATATGTATATATCTATATATATATGTGTATATATATATATATATGTACACACATGAATATACGTATATATATTATTGATGTTATAGTATAGCATATAACATTTTAAGTTATATTATTTATATGCAGGGAGAAAGAGAGAGAGAGAGAGAGAAAGAAAGAAAGAAAGAAAGAATGAAAGAAAGAAAGAAAGAAAGAAAGAAAGAAAGAAAGAAAGAAAGAAAGAAAGAAAGAAAGAAAGAAAGAAAGAAAGAAAGGGAAATAGAAAGTGGGCGAGGAAGAATGAAAGCGTAACCGATAGACTGATATATATATATATACACAAGCATATAGATGTATGCACAATTGTAAATATACGTATTGATACAGAATTAACATGCATAAACTAACACACACACGCTTACACACATACATACACACGTTCACCCACGTCTGCACCCATTCACACGACGGCAAAGCAACGCCGAAACAGAAGAAAACAGCTATGTCGTTAGAGATATATGACTGAGTTTATCATATTTGCTGTACGTTTATGAAACTTTACGTTAGTTACAACATGGTCCTCGATTCAATCTAGTTACGAGGCATCTTACGTCTTTGTCTCTCTGGTTTGTTTGTATGTATGTATGTATGTATGTATGTATGTATGTATGTATGTATATCATCGTTCAGTTTTATTTCAAGATTTCTTGCCAATAGAGACAGAGCTGGTTTCTAATCTAGATTCAAGACTCCTTCATTGGAATTTCAACATCAACAACAGGGCATTTTTGTTTGTATGTATGTATGTATGTATGTATGTATGTATGTATGTATGTATGTATGTATGTATGTATGTATGTATGTATGTATGTGCAGAATTGTATGTTTTAGGTATATATTCTCATGCATATAGTTGCATATCTATACATGCTCATATATACTTAAATGATGAACTTCTGAAAAATTTTACAGATTTTTACACCTCCAATGACGGATTGGATCTGTAGTCTTCAAATTAGCTTTCTCCTTTCTGGTTTTGAGAAGCCTAATTTCTCAAGATTGACATTTAGGCAGTGTGTTTCATATATCAGTGCCCCAATAATTACAGGTATAAACCTGAACTTGTAATCTGGATAGAGTACCAGCAGGCTTCTCAATTGCTCCGCGTAACTGTTCTCTTTTTCACTGATCTTCAACTTTATGCTAACATCCGCTGGGCAGCTAATTTCCTCGACTGTGCACAGTTTCTCTTCTCTATCCAAAATCTTTATATCATCTATGTATGTATGCATATATGTATGTATGTATGTATGTATGCATGTATGTATGTATGTACGTATGTATGTATGTATGTATGTATGTATGTATGTATGTTTGTATGTATGTACGTACGTATCTATGAATCTTTTATCTTTTATCTTTTACTTATTTCAGTCATTTGAATACGGCTATGCTGGAGCACCGCCTTGAATGTTTAATCGAAGGAATCGACCCCAGTACTTAAATTTTTTTCTAATCCTGGTACTCACTCTATCGGACTCTTAAACGCAAACCACTAAGTTACGGTGACGTAAATACAACAGCACCGGATTCTAACGGTGGTGGTGGTGGTGGTGGGACGAACACAGACACAAGACACAAATGCATATGTACACACACACACACACAGAAGATTAAGGCATGGTTTTGCTATTTCTAGTTGAGGGAATAACCACGTAGTGGGACCCCTCGATAGTGGGGTCCCTCATTGTCCCGAGCACGACTTCAAACTAATCCTTGTCATGGGGCCCTGTTTCGGTTGAGGAAACAGGGTCCCATTACCTAAGCCATTGTTGTTTTGAAGTCTACTCAGACTTAGAGCAGTTGCACTTGTCATAGTCCTATCTGTGGTTAATTATTATGTAGCGCAATTGCCCCAGGAAGGATCTCACTGACAGACAACCAAACGACCCTAGAGTGGGTGAGGCCCTTTAGATTTTAAGCTGTAAGAGAAGGCAATCGCATACAAATCCTACATCTTGATAACTACTGGATGTTGCACCCGGCCAATACAAATTTGAAGGACGGGAAAAGGGGACTGGCTCTGCGCAAACCATGTCAATTATAATTGAAAAAGTTTGCTAGTTGCCGAGTACAGAGAATCGAACCCAATGCCTCTCAGATACCGGGTGAATGCTTTGTACCGTTAAATAACTGTTTTTTTCTTAAAAACATAAACACACCAGTATGGGTTGTCAAGCAATGGTGGGGGGACAATAAGAGACACACAAACATATATATATATATATACGAGTATATATATATATGACGGGCTTCTTTCAGTTTCTGTCAACCAAATCCACTCGCAAGGCATTGGTCGGCCAGAAGTTATAGTAGAAGACACTTGCCGAAGGTACCACGCGGATGTACTGAACCCGGAACCATGTGGTTGGGAAGCAAGCTCCTTATTTCTTTATTGCCCACAAGGGGCTAAACATAGAGGGAACAAACAAAGACAGACAAAGAGTTTAAGTTGATTACATCGACGCCATGCGTAACTGGTACTTAATTTATCGACCCCGAAAGGATGAAAGGCAAACTCGACCTCGGCGGAATTTTAAATCAGAACCTAAAGACAGACGAAATACCTATTTCTTTACTACCCACAAGGGGCTAAACACAGAGAGGACAAACAAGCACAGACAAACGGATTAAGTCGATTATATCGATTCCAATGCGTAACTGCTACTTCTTTAATCGACCCCGAAAGGATGAAAGGCAAAGTCGAACTCGGCATAATTTGAACTCAGAAGTAACGGCAGACGAAATACCGCTAAGCATTTCGCCCGGAGTGCTAACGTTTCTGCCAGCTCATCGCCTTTGGGAAGCAAGCTTCTTACCACACAGCCACCCCTGCACCCATTTCGATTAGAAATTGGCCAGTCCTGTCACATTCTGTGTCACACTGAATCTTCCCGAAGACTACTTTAAGGGCGTTTGTGGAATGCTCAGCCGTATGCACGTTACTTTCACGAGCAGGCCGTTCCGTTGATCGGATCAACTGGAACCCACGTCGTCGAAACTGATTTTAGCTTTTAAAAATTATAGTTTTGCTGATACGAGTGTATGTTTGTCTGTCTGTCTGTAAGTATGTATGTATGTGTGTGTATACATGTACTGCAAATCCTCGTATTCAATTTATATATAATCGTGATGTCAGTACACATACATATTCACAAACACTACCGCATACAGCTTTACATACGTATATAATCATTATATATATATACTCATGCACACGGCTGTACATAAACGTGTCTATCCCCACCACACACACACACACACATTCGCACACATATAATTATACACAGAAAATTGCAATCTGATTCACATACAGATATTCGTTAAACATACACTACTTTGTCATGGAACTTCTATTTAATTCAGGACACTCCAATCCATTCAACACACCCTACCAAAGAATCCCTTTATTTCGCGACCAAATTTTCGTTTTGGTTTTCGTGAACGACATGATGTTTCAATTTTGTTCTCTTGACTTGGGAATAATGGAATGAAAGAATAACGAAATAATGGCATTGTTTGGGTAAGATTAGAAAGAGAACAAAAAATAATGGTGTAAAACAAAAATAATTTAACTAAAACTGACAACAACAAAAAAACAGCAAAGAATCGAACAAATATATGTATACAAGGAGTAAAGTTTAATTGAGAATTGGATTAGATATTCAGGACTAGATTAAGGAATGATTCTTTGGCCTTCCAGCAGAGTTAGTAACAACAGAATTAACTTTTTATGCAGAATAATGATAATCACCAATAAAGAAGAAAAAAAAAACGGAAAAGGCGAGATCCCCAGCCCGCGCCCACACGAGTTTTCTTTATCTCGTACCTTATTGTTTTTTCCCTCCTTTTCTCTTTTCTTTTCTTTTCTTTTTTGTGTGTGTGAGTGAATGGCATTAATGTGATGGTGGTTGATGGTGGATGTGTTAATGGTCGTGTGTATATTGGTGTTGATATTGCTGTTGTTGTTGTTGTTGTAGGTGTCGGTGAAGCTTATCTAAAGAATATCGGATAAAGGAAAAAAAGAATTAAAAACATACAAACACAACGAAAAATCACCATTAGTTTATACATTCGCCTGCAAATGACAAGCCAGATTTGCTTGTCAATGCCCTCAAACCTATTTAGGGGCTTTCTTAATTGTTTATAAAGACCTTATATTTATTTTGCGCTCCCTATCTCCATTTATGTTTTTTTTACTATTTCTTATTTTTCTTTCCCAAGCCCCACGCACCGACCTTTCTCATTGCTGCTTTATAAAGACGTTTTATATCTATGTAACGGCTCAGCTTCGTAAGTGCATAGATACTTTTGTGCGTGAGCGTATGTACGTGCTGCGTGAAAGTGTGCGCATATGTAACTTCAGCGCCCATCTGACATGTATCACCGGAAGCAATCTTCTTATATTTCAATCGCGGTTTTCCATTGAAATTTTCTCCCGCCTTCATAATACCCCGCCTTTTGTCCCTCAGTTTACTCCCAACAAACTATTCTTTGAAGCTGTCATTAGCAATGAAAGAACGAGACCAATTCTTAACAAATCATAACAATAGAATGCTTATCTGGGTTATTCATCGTGGTTAATAATATTTAGAAAAAAAAAGAACACAAACAAACACACACACACACACACACACACACACACACACACACACACACACTCACAAAAGTAAATTAGATAATTAATCAAACAGCACAAGATGTGGAAAAACTGGTGAAAAAAAATTAAATGAATTTAAAGGCAAAAGAAATAAACGATAGTAGATGGGAAATGTGTTTAAAGTTTATCGTTGAAAACTTAGAGGCATATCTGAGAGTGAAGTATTCAATTGGAGAGAATTAATAAGGAGGATGTTGGTACAACTCCATTCTCTTCAAAGAATAAGAATTACGTAATGTATATATGTGTGTGTATTTGTGTTTGAGGGTTTGTGCATGCGCGCGCGTGTTTGTGAATATATATATATACATATATATATACATACATATATATATATAAAATCTAAAGATGGAGAACTTCCTTCTACTACCATGTTTTTAAGGATGAAATTAGCCTCTTTGTCTATATATCTACCCTCATTGTAATGTTGGTAAATGAAATAAGTATAAAAATGTACATTGTCCATTTAATTAAAGAATTTTGCTGAACATATATATATATATATGTGTGTGTGTGTGTGTGTGTGTGTATGTATATGTTCAGCAATATATATATATATATATTTAGATAGATGGATAGATAGAGAGATAGATAGGTAACTATTTATAAATGCATATCTATACGTATGAATATATATTATACGTGTACATACGTGTGAATGTGTGTATGAATATTATATATGTCCCTGTATGAGTATGGCAACAAGCTTTACATAACCGTGCTCATCAGAGGATAAAATCTCTTAACCTGAATCGAAACCTACTCGAGAGTCTAAGAATTTGGTAGAGATCGTTCGATGCAACCCTCAGATGTTTATATTAACAAGGCTGACATATCTTCATCTTCGCTTGAAACATAGACAGCATCTAGAAAATATTTCTCACTTGTTGGTATGTCACAAGTGCTGCTACCTGGGTACTACGACCGTACGGTTGTGCTCATAGCTATATTTCAGATAGATGGTATGCAGGGGTGCTGGAAGGCGGCGGAATGGTGGCAGAACCGTTAGCACGCCGGGCGAAATGCGTAGCCGTATTTCGTCTGCCGTTACGCTCTGAGTTCAAATTCCGCCGAGATCGACTTTGCCTTTCATCCTTTCGGGGTCGATAAATTAAGTACCCGTTTCGCACTGGGGTCGATGTAATCGACTTAATCCGTCTGTCTGTCCTTGTTTGTCCCCTCTGCGTTTAGCCCCTTGTGGGTAGTAAAGAAATAGGTATGTAGGGGTGCTGAAAAGTTCCTGGCTTTGGGTAAAAAGAAAATAAGCGCCGGAGTGGCTGTGTGGTAAGTAGCTTGTTTACCAACCACATGGTTCCGGATTCAGTCCCAATGCGTGACACCTTGGACAAGTGTCTTCTACTATAGCTTCGGGCCGACCAAAGCTTTGTGAGTGGATTTGGTAGACGGAAACTGAAGAAATCTACCGTATATATGTATATATATGTGTGTGTGTGTGTGTTTGTGTGTCTGTGTTTGTGCTCCCAAATACGCTTGACAACCGATGCTGGTGCGTTTACGTCCCCGTAACTTAGTGGTTTGGTAAAATGAGTCCGATAGAATAAGTACTAGGCTTACAAGGAATATGTCCTGGGAACGATTTGATCGACTAAAAGGTGGCGCTCCAGCATGTCCACAGTCACATGACTGAAACAAATTTAAGAATAAAAGAATAAAAGAATGGCTCTAATATTCTCTTAAATCCTGTAAAACAAATCTTCTGTGCTTTTCATCTTATCTCTTTCTTTCTCTCTCTCTTTCGCTCTCTCTCTCTCTCTCCTCTCTCTCTCTCTTTCGCTCTCTCTTTCGTTCTCTCTCTCTCTCTATCTATCTAATAATAATAATATATATCTTTGTGTTTATGTGTATGTGTGTGTGTGTGTGTGTGTGGATTTGGTTGTGTGGTAAAATGTTCGCTTCCGAAATACTTGGGACCGGGTACAGTGCCACTCCGTAGCACTTTACACGGCACTTTATGTGACTCTTTGCATGGCACCTTGGGCAAGAGTTTTCTGCTATAATCTTTGGCCGATCAAAGCCTTGTGAGTGGATTTGGTAGACAGAAACTGAAAGAAGCTCTTCGTGTATATATGTGTGTGTGTGTGTGTGTATGTGTGTTGTGTGTGCGAGCGCGCCTGCGCACGCGGCCCTGTGTTTCGGTCCCCTACTTCCGCTTGACAACTGTTGTTGGTGTGTTTACCTTCCCATAACTTAGTAGTTCGCCCAAAGGAATCAATAGAATAAGTAACAAATACTGAGATCAGATCGTTTAACGAACATTCGTCATATAGGCAGTGCTCCAGCGTAGCCGTTGTCTAATGACAGAAACATAAAAGAGATAAAAGATACTTTCTGTCTTTCTATCTATCTATCTATCTATCTATCTATCTATCTATCTATCTATCATCTATCTATCTATCTATCTATCTGTCTCTCTCTCTCTCCCTCACACACACACATACTCACACACACACACACACATATATATTTATATATGTTGATGCATTTCAAAAGAAGTTATATATTTACATTGGTTAGGCAGAATACGTAGTTAGCAGGCAGTTTAGCTTAATTGGAAGAGTGCGCACTCAGTATTTGGGAGGAGCGGGTTCGAGTTCTGTGGCTCTTGCAGACAACATTTTCCGTCATATAGGCGTAAAAATACCCACTCTATATTCTGTCTCCACGGCCACACAGCGTCCGAAATATTGGTTTCTTGGCTGTAAGATAGGATACGCATCCAAAAAGAAAAGAAAAAATAATTTTTTGCTATTATGTTAAAATGTCGTATGTCCAAATTTTTTTTTTATTATTTCAATGTTTATTCTTACTTGCAATAACTGGTTGTTTTGGTCAAACTATCGTATTTTTCTAACTGCTTCAGCTGCTAAGATATCAAAATTGTCAAATTTTTTACAACGGTTTTGCAAAGGAATGGTGAAACTATCTTTTTTCGTTTTCTGGAAAAAAAAAAACCTTTTGAACTTGCGACTCTTTTGCATAATAGCAACGATACACACACACACACATGTGATTTATTACTCTGTCGTGGTATACTGTCGGTTAAGGCGACGAGGGCTCCAGCTGATCTGATCAACGGAACAGCCTGCTCGTGAAATTAACGTGAAAGTGGCTGAGCACTCCACAGACATGTGTGCCTTTAACGTAGTTCTCGGGGAGATTCAGCGTGACACAGAGTGTAACGAGGCTGGCCCTTTGAAATACAGATACAACAGAAACAGGGAGAAAGAATGAGAGAAAGGATACAGCATGGTTTAAAGATAGTGCCAGAGCCTAAGGTAACTTCTCGCAATAAATACTCAGAACTCTCGGTTTGGGAATCGAAACCATGATCCTACGGCCGCAAGTCCGCTACCCTAACCATTAGGCCATTGCGCCTCCACATTACTCAGTAATGTATATTACGTAGTAACAGAAATGTTTCCACGTAAATCTACGACCAGGTCCTTGACACATTAAAATGCTGTTGATATTCGATGGAATGTGTTGATAAATTATAATACACAAAGCTATCAAATAATGAATAAATCAATAATGAATGTGAGAGGATATGTGTGTGTGTCTATGTGTGTATGTGATGTGTGATGTGTGTGCGTGCATGTTTTAAATGTCATTCATGACGTTTTTCGCCATGGTGCAGTGTCAGTTGCAGTTGAGAAATATAAGCCTAGCCATTTGTCAAATGTAGAGGCGCGTGGCTTAGTGGCTAGGGTCTCAGCATCATGATCGTAAGGTTGTGGTTTCGACTCCTGGACCGAGCGACGCGTTGTGTTCTTGAGCAAAACACTTCATTTCAGGTTGCTCCAGTTCACTCAGCTGGCAAAAATGATTAACGCTGCGATGGACTGGTGTTCCGTCCAACTGGGGAACACATACACCATAGAAACCGGGAAGCCAGACCCATGAGCCTGGCTAGGCTTTAAAAGGGTGCATTTATTATTTTTTATTTGTTAAATATGAACAACTCTGAAATTTTGAATGCTTATTAAAATGAAAAAGAAAGAAAACGTACGGTTGCAGGAAACACTATGAGAATAAAAATTACCTCGTATATATATATATATATATATAGATATATATATATATTAATGTCCAATTTTTCGGCATATTTGGCATTAGAAATTTTTTCCTTTGCCCTCATTTATGAATTATATATATATATATATATATATATATATATATATATATGTGTGTGTGTGTGTGTGTGTGTGTGTGTGTGTGTGTGTGCGTGTGTATGTATATATATATATATAATATATATATATATATATATATATATATATATATAATAAAAAAACGAATTTGCCCAAATTTGGACATACGACATGTTAACATATATATATATATATATATAGGCAATTATGCGGATAAACAAATTACATATATTAAATATATGTGTATACACACAAGACAAGAGAAAGCAAAAAATTGGGGACTTACAGAATATAAATTTTTAAGTATAAGTATATAGATATTTATATTATTAACAAGTCCAACTTACCCAGAGTACAAGGGGCAAAGAAAATTAAAGCGGTGGAAGAAAGCGGTTATAAGTCCAACAGCTGTTTCTGGAAGCTCAGGAATTGATGACAATGCTGGTAGGTGAGATTCATCAGAGTATGTGAACGTAATGGTTATAATCAGCATTGGATTAGACGAGGTTCCGTTATCACGGTAGAGATGGTTTTACATTTCAGATTTTACTACAGAGAAGTTCAAAGATGGAATCTTTGATGACAGAGGCTCGTCTTATCTACGCGCGCGCGCGCAAGAACACACACATACATACAAATATATTTATAGTTATGAATATGTATGTATGTATATATTAATATATCTATATATGTGTGCATGTGTGTGTGTATAGACTATTTAAGGTGATCCGCTCTATGCGAGGGTGAGGATGTGGCTGTTACTTTCTGTTGCTTCCTTTCTGTTTCTTATCGCCACATTCTCCCTCTTTGTTTTTCTCTCCTTTCTTTCTCACTTTCCCACTCTCTTACTCTTACTTTCTCTCGGACTCTCCAGCGCATTCTCTTACATTCAATCTTTTTCTATCTCTCTCGATAAAATAACTTGGCGGTTCGCCGAACGATATCTATAAAATAACTTACCGGTTCGCCAATCGTGATAGATAAAATAAATTAGCGCTTCGCCAAAGGGATTCCATAAAATAACCTAGTGATTTGCAAAAGCCATCCGATAAAATAAATTAGTGGGTCGCCAAAGGAGATCGATAAAATAACCTAGCGGTTCGCCAAAGATATCCGATAAAATAACTTAGCGGTTCGCCTAAACGAGATCGATAAAATAACTTAGCAGTTCGACAAAGGTATCGATAAAATAACTTACCGCTTCGCCTAAGTGATCGATAAAATAACTTAGCGGTACGCCAATCGTAATCGATAAAATAATTTAGCGGTTCGCCAAAGGAGATCGATAAAATAACATAGCGATCACCAAACGTGTCGATAAAATAAATTAGCGTTTCGTCAAAGTTACTTCACTGAAATTATATATGTTTACAAGGCCTAGACAGGTATCTGCAGCCAGCTAGCAAGCCATGCTACTCCAGACTGATGACGAACAAAACTCAGAAACATGTCTCTGGATGTAGTCTTAGCTGGATGAGGTTGCTTGTCTCCCCCTTATAAACATAAGGACACAGAAAATGTGTCAAGGCCGACAGGAAGCGTTGATGCTTCCTAGGGCTAAATAGTGGTGGTGTGATTCCCTTTATGGGACCGGCACGTTAAGTTCTATCGTTCCACCACTGCTTATATCTCTCTGAGATATTTAGAAATTTAATATTTCTATTTTAAGTTTTGTTAGTAAATGCTTAAAGGAGAATCTTGATAAACTTGGATTTTCAGAAACAGAAAATGACTGTTGATTGCTACATTACAAGTCCAATCTGTGAGTGGAACAGTAAAATAATGCAAGACTTTTCTCAAGTTCCAAATGTGAATTGGTCTGTGGTAACTACATCCGAGAGATGGAGTCTTGTATCTTGGTTGGAAACCGGCCCCCTCCTCAGTGGAAGATTTATAATAATTACAAAATAGAAGATACCTACATACATACATACATACATACATACATACATACATACATACATACATACATACATAACATACATACATATATACATACATACATGCAGACATTAATATACAAAGCAAAGATACATACTTACACGTATGCATTCATAAAGTCATTGACAGATACATAAATAAATGGATAAATCTATAAATACATCTTTATATATGTATACATGTGTGTGTGTGTGATTGTATGTGTGTGTATATAAATCTATGCCTGTGCATAAAACCATAGAACTCTCTCTCTCTCTCCTCTCTCTCTCTCTCTCTCTCTCTCTGTATATATGTGTGTGTGTGTACGCATGTATGTATGTGTGTATATATATATATTTATGAATATATATACTTACAAATGCATAGATACATACATACGTATATATACACACAGCATGTACATACATACATATACATACATACGTACATACAGACACGCATATGAATATATACATACATATATATGTATATATATATATATACGTGTGTGTGTACATATACCTATATATATGTACACACAAGCACACACAAACACTCACAAAAAACACGCACACACACACACACACACACACACACACGCTCACACATGCATCTCCTATATGAGGTAAAAATGTCAAACGTAGTATTAAAGTAATAATGTATAATATAGAAAGGCTCTCAACATCTTCAACAAATGACAAACCTGAAAGTCATTAGTCCTAACGATGTGATCTCCATCTCCCTTACCGACCTTTTAAGATGGGTGAACCGCATCGTAAGGAGAGCATTATAGATGCATTCGGCGCTTTATCACTTTTCCTTTTCTTTTTTTTTTTGGGGATGATATTACTCGTAAGTGTACTGCGAGTAAGCAATTATTAAAATCTGGGTGTTCCATAACAACAACTCAAATCTCAGTAGTGTTGCTAGGAGAATAAAATTTGACATTCTTCGCTGTGAAATAGTGAAATGGATATTATATGAATATATTGAAGCTCAAGAAATGAAGGAAGAGAACATATATACAATATATATATATATATATATATATATATATTATATATATAATATATATATAATATATACATATATACATGCACTCATAAATGCAAACATACATACATGACTATATACGTACATACTTGCACACAAACATAAATACATACATATCAGACAAGAAGAGGCGTATAGGACAGAGAGTCACTGATCAGGTCACATAATATGTGATAAAAGAACTTTGATAAGAGTATAAACTGAAAGTAATACGAATAAAAGCTAAGGTGAAGATCAAATAAACTGTGCGTGTGTTTAATATTCGTTTCAACACACGTTTTCACATCAAGAATCTTTCAAAAGAAATACATAAATATGTGTGTGCATGTATATGTTTGTGTATGTGTTTGTTATATATATTATATATATATATATATATATATATATAATGCTAATATAGGATGAAATTTTTTTAAAGCAGAAAAGAATTTCATCAAAAAAGTGGCAGCATATTGAAATACCTTTGAAGGTTAAAATTATAAACAACTTATGAACAAGGGTAAAAGAAAATTATTTCTATGCCAATATGCTGATAACAGACTTTTAAATCGTTAATTTCCACTTATTATTATACTCGCTACAGAAGTATGTTGTGCTGAAATCGAAGAAAGCTAGCCAAAAGAATTTTTTGTATATTTTTGCAGAATTCTATGCATATTGGCGTAGAAATAAATTTCTTTTGCCCTTGTTTATAAGTTGGTTTATATATATAATATATATATATATATTATTATATATATATATATATATATATATATTATATATATAGTGTAATAAATAAAAATATGCATACATACAAACATATATGTACGTACCTACATCACCTGTATATATACATGCATATATCAATTATTCTGTGTACAGGACACCACAATTAGACGTAGAACTCAACGAGAAACGAAAACGTAAAAACACCATGGAACGGACCATTTTTTAACAACGAAAAAACATGCTGTTTTTACGATTTCGTTTCTCGTTGAGTTCTACGTCTATTTGTGGTGTCCTTTACACACGTATATATATTTATATATGCATGTATATATACATGTAGATGTAGGTACGTACATATATGTTTGTATGTATGCATATATTTTATTTATTACACTATTGTATGACTGAGGCGCCTTCGCGTCGATTCGATTCGATTCGTTTGGTTTCGTTTCGTTTCTTCTTCTTCTCTAAGCTGGTTATATATATATATATATATATAATATATATATATATATATATATATATAGATATATATTATATATTTGGGGGGGGGGTAATTTCATTTCTGATTAAAAAGGCATTCATATGGAAAAATACACAATCTTCAAGCGATCCACTTCAGTATGTTGGTCAATCGTTTCTATTTTGGATGAGAATACACGAAGTGAACTAGGTAAGCGTGACTTCCAAATAAATACAAAGATCAATCACACAAAAATTTAGAATAATAACAAGATCTGTATCTTTTAACCTTAGATCTATCAATGAGTGTCCTCTAAACAATAGGTAACCGAAAGAGACCCAATGTAGAAGGTCATTATCACTGACTTGAACGGAAAAATATAATATATGCAACAAACTAGAGTGACTAAATCTAAATCTTAACAATTGACTGAAAAGAGATGAACTGACCCTCTGGGGATTGAACACGACATCAATGCTTATATGGCTCAGCACGCGTCCAACGCAGCCACATTTAACGTATAGTTACTATCATTATTATTATTGTTATTATTATTATTATTATTATTATTATTATTATATTATTATTATTATTATTGAGTGAGAGAGCAGTTCATGCCATCAAAGTGACACTGGGGTAAAATATACGAAGCCCAATGTACCCATCATGACTACCCGTCTGATAAGGGTACACCAGGCACATGCATCACAACCATATGTGCGCGACATGGTGATCTCATATCAAGATAAACAGCACATGACCTTGCAGGTGGGGCCCAGTTAGAATTTTCTTCAGGTTGAGTAGCCCATTCCGCTCAAACGGTCTCTGAATAAGGGCTGTTTAAGGATATTGAAAGAACCACCCATGTTTCCAGAGCTGAATTATTCAAACCCAAAAGAATCCCTCTCAACACATGGCTATGATGCTCCCCCACTACTTCTGCTCGTGATCAGAGATGCACATATCGTCAGCCACTAAGGGACATGCTCAACTGGTTAAGGTCAAACAACTGACACGCAAATCTGTGGTATTGAGCAGAATATTTGCTGTAGCCCATCTTTTATACCCAGACAAAACATGTACATGATAACACTTCCAATCAGTTAAGATCAGAAGCCATGAGAGCCACTGCCTGGTACTGCATCAGGGCATTTATTATTATTATTATATTATTATTATTATTATTATTATTATTATTATTATTATCATCATCATCAGCATCATCATCATCATCACATCCTCATCATCATCATCATCATCATTTTATTATTATTATTATTATTATTATTATTATTATTATTATTGTTATTATTAATATTATTATTATTATTATTATTATCATTATTATTATTATTATTATTATTATTATTATTATCATCATCCGCATCATCATCATCATCATCAACATCATCATCATCATCATCATCATCATCATCATCATCATCAACATCATCATGATCATCATCATCATTATTATTATTATTATTATTATATTCATATTCATATGTATACATTTATTTATGTGTATTTTTAAGTATATGTGTGTCTGTACGTCTATATGTGTGTACACACACACACACAGGGTAAGTGGGAGGAGGAGGAGTTCGAAAAGAGATATATTTGGAAAACAAGAAGAGGAGGTGGAGGAGGAGGAGGAATAGGAAGAGGAGGGGAAGAAGAAGAAGAAGAAGAAGAAGAAAAGAAGAAGAAGAAGAAGAAGAAGAAGAAGAAGAAGAAGAAGAAGAAGAAGAAGAAGAAGAAGAAGAAGATTACGTAAGAGCATAATCGTGAAAGAATCATCGAACAAGAAAAAGGGAGACAAACATTTTGGAAGCGAGGGAGAAAGAGAGAGAGAGAGAGAGTGACGAGAAAGTGAGAGGGCAGAAAAGGGGAGAGAAAGTAAGATACTGAAGAAAAGCGGGAAAAAGAATGGAACGTGGTTATTGTGTGTGCAATGAAGATAGATGCATACAAATGAATGTCTAATTTGATATGAAGGTGAGAGGATTTTTTTTGTTGCTCTTGTTGTTTTTTCTGGGTTTTTTGTTTTGTTTTTGGATTTTTTTTTATTGAAATGTTGAAATGTCATGCACAAAATGTAAAAAGGGAAACATTACGGAAAGAAGACGAAGGAAAAGAAAGCGAAAGAAAAATATATTTAGCAAGACACATATCAGGATGACAATATGCTTGAGAGATCATTTCGTATGTCTTTGGCGTTGAGTTAAAAGTTTGTAGCTGAATGCCTTGTCTTTTTCTTTTGCGTGGCTATCAAAGTGGACGCTGCTACTTTCACTTATGTCTATAATAATTGGCTACTTGTCATAGGACCGTGGTATTCTTTGCTTGAATAATGACTGTATTTGGCAACCTTGTCGCCATTTGTACGCTCCAAAGAAAGTATTGGGAATTTAATTAGAATGCTTTATGAGAAGGTAATTCTATATATATATATATCAGAGAACGCTTTTGACTCTTATAGACATACAGAGTATGGTATTGCTATTGCTTTTATGCTGGTGGACATCTGAAGATCAAAAATAAGAAGAATATATATATATATAATATATCTATATATATAATATATATATTATATATATATATATAAACGGTGGGGAACGAAGGCGTCAATGAACATATATATATAACTAATATAATGATAAAATTTTATTAAAACATTTTATCAGTGGCCAGCATATGAAAATACCTTTTAGGTATATATATATATACATCGTTATAGGGAGAATTCACAAAAAAAAATTTAAAAAAACAAAAGACGAAGTCAGGCGGTGCAAACAACAAACAGATGTATTAGTATAACGCTCGGGAAGTGAAAAAGTTTTAACGTTTCGAGCCTACGCTCTTCCACAGAAAGGAACACAGAAAGAAACAAGGAGAGAAAATATGTAACGTAAGACATCCTTTTGTAAATTGGCATAAATTAAATTTCGAAGTAGAACAGGAGACTTGATCAGAGTAGAACGGTGTTCCCAAGATCTTTTTGTGGGATCTACGAAACCACATTGAGTTTGTTTATGAACTTTCTCGTCAATATATTAAAATATTAAAAAGAAAAATTATTTATAAATCTCTCAAGGAGAGACATTCAGTAACAGTACTCTAGAGTAAAGATTATTTGCCAACATAATGTGTCAGTCCCGGCCAGGACGAATGTCACAATTATTTAGCCACAGGAAACATCGTCTCCAGCTGGTTATACGACTATCTGTGTCCTTATATTTTTTAAACGAGGGATTTTAGAGTCCCCACTCATCTCTAAATGAATATCCGCATACCGCGGTTTCAGGAAATAACACAGAAATCGCAGTACGCAGATATTGCTTTGTGCTGAGTGGGAACTCTAAACTCCCTCGTTCAAAAAAAGAAAAAAGGACGCATATAGTGTGTCGTATAGCCAGCTGGAGACGCTGTTTCCTGGGGCTAAATAATAGTGGCATTCGTCCTGATCGGGATTGCTACATTATGTTGGCAAATAATCTTTACTATTAAGATATTTATTTCTCTTAATTGTAACAAATTTTTTTTTTTAATTATATTTAGAAATGTGTTTAGGAACAAAAAGTTGTGTTTTGCTGTAATGAGAAGTTCTACATCTGTACTGGGAATTGATTATTATGGCCGGACACCTGGTTTGAATGTTTATAAGAGATTTGGGTCAACTCCTAATAAAACGGAATGGGCAGATGAAGGCATTGTAACATCTACAGCCCACCAACCAAAATACGTATTGAGAGACTCTCGCTACAATTTCCGGCCACGCAGTATCAATCACAGAGCTTAGATTACTCAAAATGTATTATAAGAGTTACCATTCAAAAATGTTGCGCATTGAGATCGAACTAAAAATCACTTCACGTCAGTGGGAGAGAACCTGAGCCTGTAAATACTGACAACTGCCGTTGCGATACCTTTAAAGCCAGCAACTTTTCAGCCTCCCCCACCTCGTATATACATACATATGTATGTATATGTATTCTCACATACACACACACACAGATATATATATATATATATATATGTATGTGTGTGTGTGTGTGTGTGTGTGTGTGTGTGCGGAGGCGCAATGGCCCAGTGGCTAGGGCAGCTGACTCGCGGTCGTAGGATTGCGGTTTCGATTACCAGACCGGGCGTTGTGAGTGTTTATTGAGCGAAAACACATAAAAGCTCCACGAGGCTCCAGCTGGGGGCGGTGATCCCTGCTGTACTCTTTCACCACACTCTTCTTCTGATGGTCTGGTCGGTCACGTGATCACGTGATATATATATAATATAATATATATATATATATATATATAATATACTATATATATATATATATATATATATATATATATTATATATATAATATATATGTAATATATATATATGTATATATATATATAGCTATAATATATATATATATAATATAATATATAGATATAATATATATATTCGATATGTCTCTTTTATCATGCTATTTTTCAAGTCAGAACGTATTCAGAGAGGAAAACAACTAGTCAATGTAAATACACAGAAGCGGCAGACGATACTGCTGGAATACATCTGATTATAGATCTACTGAAAACGAGCTAATATGGGACTAATCAACAATACAGACCACAATAACAACAGCAACAATGCTAGAGAAGAAACCTGCCTAACCTTCGCTGAAGGGACACTCTCATATTTCTTTAAAAATCTGCATCTAGCTGTTGTATTATCGTATGCAAAAGTTGTCAAAGTTTGATTTTGTGTGTTGGTGTTAGTTTTCGAATGTCAACGTAATAAAACAGGCTTTGTGAATCGAAATTAGATTTATCATATTTTGATGAACACAAGTCCACGTTTAGACAAACAGAAATGATTAAAAAGGTTGCGCTTAATGATTCTGAATTAATCTTCTTCGGCTGCAGACATGTTTTTACTTTCTAGTCAAATATTTGGATACGCACAGACAGACTGACTGACAGACACACACACACGCACACACACACACATACACACGCGTGCCATATATATATATATATATATATTGTTTATATATATATATATGTTTATATATATATATATATATATATTATATATATAATATACACACCATATATACATAGATATGCATACACATTTCGCGTTGTCCGTGCGTATTTGCGTGTGACTATATATATATATTTGTGTGTGTGTTTGTGTGTGTGTGTGTGCGCGTGTGTGTTACTTTTATTTTATACATTGTTTATATATCCACGTATGCTCAAAAGAAACAGTATAATCTTATGAATATCTAAACACGTATAAATAGATATACGCAAGCGTATAAATCCATTCATACAGACACACTTTTAAGTATTTATATACACACAAATAAACCTATATACTTACATAGAAACACCCACACAGGCATATATTCAAGTATGTATGCATACATACATATGCACACACGTCCATACTCAGACATCAACCCATCTACACACATTTACCTACCAACCCACATACCTACCTACATGCATACATACATTTATATATATATATATTATATATGTGTGTACACCAATATATGAAAATATAGATCTACTTTCTATACTCGAAATGTAGATAGATAGATAGATAGATAGATAGATAGATAGATAGATAGATAGATAGATAGATAGATAGATAGATATAGATAGATAAAGATAGATGGGTAAATAGACACACACACACACACACACACAGATATATAGATAGAATGATAGATAGATAGAAAAAGAGAGCAAATGTGAGAATGAGTGAGTGATAGAAAGAGAAAGGGAGAGATGGTATGTATGTGTGAAGGAGAGAGAGAGAGAGACATACAGACAGAAAGACACAGACAGACAAAAAGACAGGCAGGCAGAAAGAAACAGACTGACAGACAGTCAGATAGATAGACAGACAGACAGACAGACAGACAGACAGAGACAGACATACAGACAGTCACACAAAGACAGAGACAATATGAGATTTCTTTGTAATCTACGAAAGAAGTTCAGATTGGAACAGAAGATATGTTTACGTTTGTTTGTGCGGTAGTCTTTGGGGATGTCTTCGCAAGACGGCTTTCCCTGCCCAGTCCATTGAGAGTCAATTAGTATTTTGATAAGACGACCTCGACAAAGACATCCACACATATACACATATGCATTACCACATATACATCCATACACGTATGACAAAAGCTGCCTACAATATCACCGACGACATATTTGCTTTTGCAAGGTTTTGCTTAGGTCAAAGCAGTGGATTTGATTTGCAAGCACGTTAGAAGGTTGGACAGAATATTGCACGTTATTTAATTGCGACCCTTTACGTTGCGAGTTCAAATATCACCGAGGTCAACGGTTTCTGGTTTGTTTTTCTTTTTCTTTTTTCAATCATTCCGGTGTCACTGAAATGAAATATGAGTTAAGTGCGTGGTTAGTTATATAAACCGATTATCTTCTCCAGCGAATTTGAAGCCTTCAACCTGTTTAAGTAATGGATATTTTGCTAAGTTTCAACATGCTTCGATGCAATAAAAGACGACGATTCTTCTCTGACATTTCTACATGATGTGGCCTGCTTCAGCAAGTGGGAATATAACGGTGAGGTTAAAGTGATCTCGATCCAATGTTGAAATATACGTGAGTAGACGTGGATGTGTTGCTATGTAGTTCGGTCCGAAACCAAATTATTCGCAGTTCAATCCCATTACAAGGCACCTTCTGGTGTCTGCTTCTAGTTCCAGAATAAATTCGAGCCGACCAATGCTTTGTGAGTGAGTTTCTTTCACGGAAATTGTGCGGTAGACAATTGTGTATACATACATACATACATACATACATACATACATACATACATACATACATACATACATACATACATACATACATACATACATATGTGTATGTATATAATTTTGGAGATCCGATGGATATATTTCACTTAGTATGTTGGGTAAAGCACCTTCTCAGTTTGGGCTACCAGGTGTCATCCGCAGTTGGAGATATATTTCCGCCGGATCTACTTCAGGAATACCACTATGTTAGTTGAGATAATAATATTGATAGATGAAAGGCGGTGATCTGGCTGAAACGTTAGCACGCCGGGCGAAATGCTTAGCAGTATGTCGTCTGTCTTTGCGTTTTGAGTTCAAATTCTGCCGAGGTCGACTTTGCCTTTCATCCTTTCGGGGTCGATATAAATTAAGTACAAGTTGCGTACTGCGGTCGATCTAATCGACTGGACCTCTCCATCAAAATTTCCGGCCTTGTGCCTAGAGTAGAAAAGATTATTATTATTATCATCATTATTATTATTATTATTATTATTATTATTATTATTATTATTATTATTATTATTACTATTATTATTAAGACGGTGAGCTGACAGAATCGTTAGCATGCCGGGCAAAATGCTTAGCGGTATTTCGTCTGCCGTTACGTTTTGAGTTCAAATTTCGCCGAGATCGACTTTGCCTTTCATCCTCTAGGGGTCGATTAAATAAGTACCAGTTACGCACTGGGGTCAATATAATCGACTTAATCCATTTGTCTGTCCTTGTTTGTCCCATCTGTGTGTGTGGCCTCTTGTGGGCAGTAAAGAAATAGGTATTTCGTCTGCCGTTACGTTTTCAGTTCAAATTCCGCCGAGGTCGACTTTGACTCTCATCCTTCGACTGGGGTCGATCTAATCGACTGGCCCCATCCCACAAAAAAATTTTGGCCTGAAGCCTAGAGTCGAAAAGAAAAATAATAATGAATGATTGAAACGGAAGATGGATTTGGCATTAGTCTTTATACAGTACTACGATCGTTTCGACCCCACCTGCGACTGTTCTTATGGGTACGATGTTGTGCATCCAATTGTCTTGCATTGATCAGTGCAGTCTGGGTCACATCAGGTACATGCATACATGAAGTGAGCGTATGTATTTGTGTGTGTGTATATATATTTCTCTTTTTCATATTATGAGTAAATGGTTTTCATTCATGCATTTTAATGCAACATTTCTGAATAAGTATCGATCACCTCCCACTTTCACCCTTCATGTACTGAACATCCACACGCACTCTCTCTCTCTCTCTCTCTCTCTCTCTCTCTCTCACACACACACACACACACACACACTTTATACACAACACGCATACACACGCAAGCGCACATTCTGTCCACTCTCATATTACACCTCTCTTTCTCTCTTCCTATCACTCCGCCCTCTCTTTCTCCCTATCTCTCCCCCCTCTCTCTCTCACTGCTTGACTATCCATCTACCTATTAATGTACCTGTCTATCTTCCTATCGATCATCTATGTTTCTAAAAATCATACGAAAGAAAGTAGGAAAGGACAGAGGAGGTGAGAGGGACGAAACGTGGTGAGGCAGAGAGAGAGAGAGAGAGAGAGAGAGAGAGAGCATTAAATAAGAAAAGGAGGAAAAATAAAAGGAGAGTGTTAGGTAGATAGAGATGATGGAAATAGTGGAAGAGAAAGGGAGAAAAGGGGAGAGGGCGTAGGAGAAACGGGGAGAGAAGAGAGTAAGAGAAACGGTGATGGAGAATAAGTAAGATACTTGAATAGGAAGAAAAACGGACAGACTGAGAACAGACAGACAGACAGACAGATAAATAGATAGATAGATAGATCGATAGATAGACAGACAGACAGACAAACAGACAGACAGACAGACAGATAGATAGATAGATAGATAGATAGATAGATAGATAGATAGATAGATAGATAGATAGATAGATAGATAGATAGATAGAAAAACAGACATACAGACAGACTGGTAGATAGATAGATGCGTACATACATGTATACATTGATAGATAGATAGATAGATAGATAGATAGATAGACAGACAGACAGAGAGAGAGAGAGAGATAAATAGATAGATAGATATATATATATAGAGAGAGGAGAGAGAGAGGGGAGAGAGGGAGATAATGACGAGAACACTATAAAAGAGTGAAAAGGTAATGTTGGTTGCAGATAGATGCAAAAGTTCAAAAATAGTAACAAAAAAAGGAGAGAAAGAGGGAGAGAGAGAGAGAACGTGAGACAGGCAAACAGACAGACAGAGATAGACACACGTTGAAAGAAAAGACAGAGAACGAGAGGAAGCAAGGTGAGAGTGAGAGAGAGTGAGAGAGAGAGAGAGAGAGAGAAATGAAAGAGCAAGAAGCATACATATCATAATACATGATTATAGGAGACAGAGGTAGATAGAATAAGAGATAGAATTAAAGAGCATTGTTTAGAGAGGGTGATGGTGGGAGTGGGTGGATAAATTCTTAAACACAATAACTTTTGATGGAAGAGCAAAGTATGAAGAACAAAGACACCAAAGGAGAAGGAGGAAAAGAAAAAAGAGGGGAGAGAGGGAGAGAGAGAGAGGTGAGAGAAAGAGAGCACAAAAAGGAAAAGATACATGAACAATCGGAAGGATATTGATAGAATGTACAAGAGTAGTAGTAGTAGTAGTAGTAGTAGTAGTAGTAGTAGTAGTAGCAGTAGCAGTAGCTTTAGTGGTAGTGGTAGTAGTAGTAGTAGTAGTAGTAGTTGTATTAGTAGTAGTAGTTGTAACAATAATAATAATGATTATTATAATTGTAATTATGGCGATAACAAACAATAATAATAGTTATAATAATTATAATAATAATCATAAATAATATGAGATTGACAGACAGAGAGGGGGAGAGAGTGAGGAAGAGTGAGTGAGAGAGTGAGAGAGTGAGAGAGATTGTATGTGTTGTGTGTATGTGTGTGTTGGTGTGTGTATATGCGATGAATGTGTGAGAGACGGATAAACAAAAAGTGACGGGAAGAGAGAAAGAGACGCGAGAAAGACAAAGAGCAGATTGAAGAGAGAGAGAGAGAGAGAGAGAGAGAGAGAGACATAAGTGAGATGGAGAATGATGATGATGATGTTGATGATGATGGATATATAGATATCTAGAGGAGAGAGAGAGAGAGAGAGAAATGAAGATGGAGAATGATGATGATGAGGAGGAGGAGGAGGAGGAGGATGACGGAGATAGAGAGTGAGAAAGTGAGAGAGAGAGTGAGAGAGAGAGAGAGAAATGAGAGAGATGAAGAATGATGATGATGATGATGATGATGATGGAGATGAGGATGGTGATGTTGACGGAGATAGAGATAGAGAGAGTGAGAGAGAGAAATGAGAGAGATGGAGAATGATGATGATGATGAGGAGGAGGAGGATGAGGATGATGGTGTTGACGGAGATAGAGATAGAGAGAGAGTGAGAGAGAGAAATGAGAGAGATGGAGAATGACGATGATGATGTGATGATGATTATGATGATTATGATGATGATGACGGGGAATGAAGATGATGATGATGACGAAGATAGATAGCTAGATAGATAGATAAAAGAGAGAAAGAGAGAGAAAGAGAAAGAGAGAGAAAGAGAGAGAGAGAGGGAGAAATGAGAGAGATGGAGAATGATGATGATGATGATGATTATGATGATGATGACGGAGAATGAAGATGATGATGATGATGACGAAGATAGATAGCTAGATAGATAGATAAAGAGAGGGTGAGAGAGAGAAAGAGAGAGAGAGAGAGAAAACGAGCGGAAAAGAGGATGAGGCGGTGAAAAATGGTGGAAAGAAATTG
This sequence comes from Octopus sinensis, assembly GCF_006345805.1. Taxonomy (NCBI): domain Eukaryota; kingdom Metazoa; phylum Mollusca; class Cephalopoda; order Octopoda; family Octopodidae; genus Octopus; species Octopus sinensis. Next base: position 78,736,257 of record NC_043005.1, on the reverse strand, counting down.
AAATATAAATAGAGAAAGAGGAAGAAAATAGGATTTATTACAAATCACAAAGAAACTGAATGGAAAACTTAATTACCGGAACGTTAACAACACAACTAGAAAGACAATAAATGCTCAATATAATCTAAAAACGAAATTCCTCTTATTTGTTATTCAGACATTTTCATTAATTTATTTTTAGATTTTCATACAAACGAAAATGTCTTCGATTTCTTTTTTTTCCTTGTTCTTGATATGATTCTTGTTATTGTTTTGTTGTTGTTGCTGTGGTTGTTGTTGTTGTTGCCCTCTTTCGTTTTTAAGTTCAAATCTAGTTTATTTTGTTATTTTTATTTTCTTTCTAATGTATATTTTCTTCAACATATCGGACGCATAAAGAACAAAATATAAAGGAGGGAAATAGATGATGGGGAGAGAGAGAGGAGACGGAGAAATCGATCGTGTGTGTGTGGTTGATTACCAATCAATCAATCAATGAGTCCAAAGGTCGATGGTTTGTAACACCCTATCGATTTGCGCTCGCAGTTTACAGTAAGTCTCTATGTTCGGGACCTATGTAATTTGTTTTAAAATCTTTTCGTGTCCCACATTACTTTGCTGTGAATTGGTTTTGCGCTGTTTATGTTGTGCAGCCACAAATTAAACCTGGTCGTGTAGACCTCCGCTTAATTAACGTTTCTTCTATTAGCAGTTCATCAGAATTTATGAGGGACATAGTGAACGCATTGGTCAGAGTCGACTCAGCCCATCCCAGGTGAATGCCGCCGAAAGTACAAGTAAAATGTCAACGTAGTCTGATCAATAAGTATCCGGACTGTTGCTATAGTAGCGAAGTTAAAGAACGCCGATTGAAGCCGCTTAGAACAGATTGACCTTGATATTTGCTGTGCATGTGCACTAAATTTTAACGTTCTAGCTCACTTCCGCTGCTTGCAGCAGCGCTTGGAAGGAACTTGTGTAGCGTGTGATCGTCACATTGAACTTGAACCTGCGTCAACTTATGCCAAAAGCTTGGCGATTCCTGCCAACGCAAAGTTGCAGAAAGTGTATGGAGAGGAGTGTTTGAGCTGAAAAAAATGTCGATAGGGATGAAGGCTCTGGGAGACCCGCAACCAACAGAACTGAGGAAAACATCGCAGATGTGCGTCCAGCTGTGAGGGGAAATCGTCGAATCGCCATGCGTGAGTTATTCGATGTGCAGATTAGTTACGGTTCAGTTCAGTCCATTATCACTGAAAATTGAGATATGAGACGCGTGTCCGCCAAGCTTGTGTCAAAACTTCTTTCAGCTGACAGCACACCTGCCCATTCAGCGCAGCTTGTGCAGCAGTTTTTGGCTAAGCACAGCATCTCCTAGGTCCTACAACCACTCGTCCCTTTTTCCTCTTTCTCGTCCCTTTTTCCTCTTTCCAAAAATCAAATCCCTCTTGAAAGGGAAAAATCTCAGGACGTCAAGGAACTCAAAGTGAATGCGACGAGACATCTGCTGATTATCCCAGAAAACGAGTTCTAAGAATGCTTCCATCAATGGAAACAGCGCTGAATTACGTGTGTGACTTCCGAAGGGGAATTCTTTGAAGGAGATTAAATGCCAAATTGGTACGTGTTGTAGTTTTGTTTTTCATAACACCTGTCCGGATACTTATTGATCAAACCGCGTATATTTAAGAGTATATACAAAACTATATTATCCGATAGAGTGAAGGCTCGTTGACAAGCGGGTATGCTGCTGTTCACACGATCGCAAGAATGTAGTTTCGATTACCGTATTGTGCAGTGCGTTATGTTCTTGAGGAAAACACTCCATCTGACGTTGCTCAAGTCCACTCAGTTGTAAGTGAATAAGCCTGTAACGGACTGGCTTCCCATTCAGTAGGAATTGTTGGGATCTCTTTCATTTATATGCCCTGGTAACCGTACGATGGGCTAGCGTCCTATCAAGGCGGAATGTTGTGATCTCGCTCATTCATGGTAACAGGCCCCATGAATCCTAGGACTCGAGACATCGATGTCTATGGGTTGATGATGATGATCATGATAGCAATTGGAGGCGCAATGGCCCAGTGGTTAGGGCAGCGGACACGCGGTCATAGGATCGCGGTTTCGATTCCCAGACCGGGCGTTGTGAGTGTTTATTGAGCGAAAACACCTAAAGCTCCACGAGGCTCCGGCAGGGGATGGTGGTGATCCCTGCTGTACTCTTTCACCACAACTTTCTCTCACTCTTACTTCCTGTTTCTGTTGTACCTGTATTTCAAAGGGCCGGCCATGTCACTCTCTGTGTCACGCTGAATATCCCCGAGAACTACGTTAAGGGTACACGTGTCTGTGGAGTGCTCAGCCACATACACGTTAATTTCACGAGCAGGCTGTTCCGTTGATTCGGATCAACCGGAACCCTCGTCGTCGTAACCGACGGAGTGCTTCCTTTCCTCCATGATAGCAATGGCTATCTTATCTTTTTAAGAGTATATCTAAAGGTGTATTGTTCTATATATCCAATCCTTTTCAATATATGGCAGAGAAACTTGGCTACAAATTCTAAAAATTCGAACAAGCACGTAGAAGATAATAGAGAACTGGCAACACGATTCATGATAAACAGAACTGAGGGAAAGTATTTGAGAATGTTTTTTTTTTGTTATATAATTTTTAAATGCGTATTAAATGAATGTAGGCGTGAGAAGCTTCAACGAGAGCTTTATACATAGTACATACCGTGTATCCCCGAAAATAAGACCCGGTCTTATATTGATCTTGCATCCAAAAAATGCACTAGGGCTTATGTTCGGGGATGTCTTATATTTATGCGGTAAAAATCCAAGAAAGACAAAATAGTCTCTTGACCTCGTGTGAAAGGAAAAATTGTAAAAGGGAAATCCATGTTTTTAGTTATCGAATGTTTATTTATTTGCTTATTGTTTTTAGTCAAGTACAAATATTTCGTCCTCCTCTGGAACATCGTCATAAATCATCAAACCCCGAATTTCAGACAGAATTTCTTGCAAATCCATTTCCTATAGAATCATGGACCCCAATCTCTTATGTTTGGCAATGAAAAACTCCTTAAAAGAACGCTTTTTGCCCAAATAACCTGCTCGTAGTGCATTGGCAACGCAACTCACGGTAATTTTATTCCATGAATTCTTCACCCAATTCACGATTTCTAGGAAGTTGTGTTAGACAAAGTTTCCACGTTGATTTATCTCCATTCTATGTTCGATATATTCATTCCCCTCCATCCGCAAATAATCCTAGAAGAGCTTGTGTATTACAAGATCTAATGTTTGTAGCTATGAAGTCATTCCTGAAGTGCTGTCAATTCTTTTTTCAGAAAGGAAAGTTTTCATACCTTTTGCGCGATGAGTATTGGTCGAATTCCAAACTAAAAAGAACTCTTTGAGAACCACGTAAAACAAGTGGCATAGTTACATCATGACATTTTCTAATTACAGCTTGTGTGCACCAAACTTCTTCCGTTTCCTCGACGGAATTTGAACTCAGATCGTAGAGACAGACGAAATACCGCTAAGCATTTCTTCCTGCGTGCTACCGTTTCTTATTTCTTTATTGCCCACAGGGGGCTAAACATAAAGAGGACAAACAAGGAGAGACAAAGGGATTAAGTCGATTACATCGACCCCAGTGCGTAACTAGTACTTATTTAATGGATCCCGAAAGGATGAAAAGCAAAGTCGACCTCGGCGAAATTTGAATTCAGAACGTATAGGCAGACGAAATACCTATTTCTTTACTACCCACAAGTGGCTAAACACAGAGAGGACAAACAAGGACAGACAAACGGATTAAGTTGATTATATCGACCCCAGTGCGTAACTAGTACTTATTTAATAGATCCCGAAAGGATGAAAAGCAAAGTCGACCTCGGCGAAATTTGAATTCAGAACGTAGAGGCAGGCGAAATACCTATTTCTTTACTACACACAAGTGGCTAAACACAGAGAGGACAAACAAGGACAGATAATCGGATTAAGTCGATTATATCGACCCCAGTTCGTAACTGGTACTTATTTAATCGACCCCGAAAGGATGAAAGGCAAAGTCGACCTCGGTGGAATTTGAACTCAGAACGTAGCAGCAGACGAAATACCGCTAGGCATTTCGCCCGGCGTGCTAACGCTTCTGCCAGCTCACCACTTTTCACTCCTTATATATTATGCTAGCTCGGCGCCCTTATACCTTCATATATCGTAATACAAATCAGATCAAGAAATGAAATGAAATGATAGTGAGACACTTGTATGTCCGTGGATTTAAGTGACAAATGTTTCTATTACACTTTTGCCAATCTCTCAGTCCCCATTGTAGGTTGCAGTGTCATCGCAGGACAACTGGTACTATTTTGGCTATAAGTTTTACGTCAGAGAATCTTTCTCCTGTAAGAGCAACTTTATTCACAGCTCTGTCAAAAATAACGGGTGAAACACTGCTCTACCCTTAAGAAATATAATTAACTTATAGGTTAGACCCTTATGGGTCCTACCGTTCTGGGTCAGATCGGATTTGGGAGTAAACGTAATTAAAGAGTGACTCTACACCCCACACAACTTCAGAACTACCGAACTAGAGCCGCACGCACACGCGCATATATTTTAAGATTGTGCGTACCCAGGTAAATATGTGTGTGATTATACGAGTCTAAGCAAGTATTTGATATGCCCATTCACAGGTACACACATACACACGCACGCATGTACGTAGGCATGTATGCATGCACGCATATGTGTGTGTGTGTGTGTGTGTGTGTGTTTATGCATGCATATGTGTGTGTGCGTATATGTATATACAGATATATATATATATGTACACATACACACGTAGATAGATAGGTGGATAGCTAGAGAGAGAGGGAGAAAGGGAGAGTTAGAGACATACATACATAAATAAATACATACATACAGAGGAACTAACAGACAGACAGACAGACAGACAGGAAGACAGACAGACAGACAGACAGACAGGCAGACATACAGACAGGCAGATAGATAGATAGACAGACAGAGAGCTAGATAGATAGATAGATAGATAGATAGATAGATAGATAGATAGATAAAAGGAGAGATGATAGATAGATACAAACATAGACAGGCAGATAGATAGAGAGAGAGAGAGAGAGAGAGAGAGTGAGAGACAGATGTACAACCCTGTATACATCGATCAATCCATTTATACATCCATACACACGCATACATACTGAGAAAGAGAGTGTGAGAGAAAGAGAGAGAGAGAGAGAGAGAGAGAAAGAGGAAATGAGAGATAGAAAGAGTGAGAGATAGAGGGAGAGAGAAATAGAAGAGAGAAACTGCACACATTCTCACTCATTAATTTCTAACAGTGTCTCAGTTTCTCCATCGTGTAATAGAATGTGTTTACGCGTATTTCCACATTCTTCCCTCCGTCTGCCCATCTGCTTTTACGATCTCATTTTGCGTACACACACACACACACACACGCGCGCGCACACACACAAACACGTGCACACAGCCATTTTGTTAATTATATACGTATTTCTATATAAACACCGCCGTCTCTTTAGTATTTCATTTCTAATTTATTGAACAAGTGAACAGGATGCCATAAACCTTGTGTCAGTGCTTCTTTTGATGGACAACAGCAATTAGTATTAGTTACAAGCTGAACTTCTGGAGTGTTTTTGTATGTTTTGACAGCTGCCGTTGACGGTTATAAGATGGCTGCGCGTGAATCAATGCATTTCTTTCATTCTTTGGTGTAAGACAAATTTCCCAAGAATGGTGTCGAAATATTTTATTTGTTATTAGCTGCACATATCGTCGACTATAATAAGTACAAATGTCAATTCGTTTAATCTTGGCGTATTAATTGCTAATTTAAAATGCTTCATTAATTGTCTACATACTTTGATTTATTCTTTATATTAATTCAAGTTCGTTGTTTACCAGTAGCGCAATTAACTCTAATTAAGAACATTCACATTGCATTACTGGAAGCCGATCAGCTTCGTTATTATAATTATTATTATCATTAATGTGGTGAGCGAGCAGTATCGTTAGCATGCTGAAAGAAAAGCTTAGTGGTATTTCGTCCGTCTTTACGTTCTGAGTTCAAATACCACCGATGTCGACTTTGCTATTCATCCGTTCGGGGTCAATAGAATAAGTACCAGTTGGGTACTAGGGTCGATCTAATCGACTGGCACCCTCCCTCAAAATTGTGCCTGTAGTAGAGAGGATTATTATATAAGGCGGCGAGCTGGCAGAAACGTTAGCATGCCGGGCGAAATGCTTTGCGGTATTTCGTCTGCCGTTACGTTCTGAGTTCAAATTCCGCCGAGATCGACTTTGCCTTTCATCCTTTCGGGGTCGATTAAATAGGTACCAGTTACGCATTGGGGTCGATATAATCGACTTAATCCGATTGTCTGTCCTTGTTTGTCCCCTCTGTGTGTGGCCCCTTGTGAGCAGTAAATAAACAGGTACTTCGTCCGTCTTTACGTTCTGAGTTCAAATACCACCGAGGTCGACTTTGCATTTCATCTATTCGGAGACGTTAAAATAAGTACCAGTTGCGTACTGGAGTCGATATAATCGACTGGCTCCCTTCCCCAAAATTTCAGGCCCTGTGCCTATAGCAGAAAAGATTATTATATAAGGCAGCGTACTGATAGAATCACTAGCACGCCGGGCGAAACCCTTAGCGGTATTTTTCCCATTTCTACGCTCTGAGTTCAAATCTGTCGAGATTGATTTTTGCCCTTCAACATTTCGGGATCAATAAATTAAGTACCAGTTATGCACTAGGGTATATGTAATCGACTAGTCTCCGCCCAGCAAATTTCAGGCCTTAGAGGAAGTCATTATTATTATTCACCCCGTTCTTTGTGTCTGGTAATAAACTACGAATATTGTACCTTTGCCAAGTTTTATTTAAGGCTTTTACAGTTAAAAATATCAAAAAGCAAATAAGGTCACTTTTACAAGTTAGCTCTATTATTAAACTACTTCTAATTTTAATTCACTCCAGGTTTAATAATCTAAATTTCGACCTAGTTCACTGATTCTTCCTCATTGTACATTAGAATGTACGCATCCGCATTTGAATATACGTTTATATATAGATGTGTGTCGATAGCTGTTTCCACGTACAAGCGTCACTATGTTCATTTGTGTCTGTGAGAGAGAGAGAGAGATTGTACTTTGTGGCGAAGTGTATATGCATATATGTATATATATGAAGTAATATGCATGTATATATATTATATATATATTATATATAATATATATATATATATATATATATATATATATATATATATATATATGTATGTATGTATGTATGTATATGTATGTATGTATGTATATATATAGATATATGTGTGTGTGTATATGTATGGGTGTATATCTATATGTGTATATGTATACGCATGTATATGGATATATGTATTTTTAAATATATTTTAAAATATATGTATGTATATGAATGTGCAAGTATATGTATAGGCATGTTTATGTGTGTATATGCATTGGTAAGTGTGCATATGTCTGTGTATGTGTGTGTGTCCGCACGCGTGTGTGCACCTGATCGTGTGTGCCTGAGCGTGTGTGTGTGCGTATGTGTTCGCGTATGTGTATGTGTGTGTGTTTGTATTACAATGGCTTCTTCAAGTTTTTCATATTGAATTTTGTTTCTGAAATATTTCTCGTGTGAAAGAGCGCCATTGAACATGTTTTATGCAACAATTACCATTTAAATATAAGATATAATTTGAATGGAAGCGAGTTTACATTGAGGAATGGACGGAAGTGTAATTTAAAAGGAATATATAGCATTCCATGAATATCTATTCCTTCAGGCGAAACTAAGCAACCATCATCTCTATGGATTCCTCAAATTTTCAAACATCTACATCAGAGCGTCTACAAATATTCAATTGTAATATAAATTGTATTGGGTTATTGTGCCACAATATTGTAGATTGATTTTGACTTATTATTATATGTTGCATCAACGCTTCCTTAGATTGTTTATATAATATCTTACTGCGTGACTTGAAAGATATAAAGTTACACAACGAAGGAACACGACGATTCAAGTAGTTAAATTTTCAAGTAGATTTAAAAAACAGATTCGACAAATTATTCGGTTCAGGTATTTTTCATAGAGCCAGTAATTTCGTGAGATGTGTTAAACCGATTTCATCGGCACTGGTGCTTAACTGGTACTTATTTTATCGACCCCGAAAGGACGAAAGGTAAAGTCAATCTCGGTGGATTTTGAACTCAGATCATA
>NC_043005.1:78712968-78722968 GCF_006345805.1 Octopus sinensis | reverse complement strand
TAATATATATATATATATATATATATATATATTATGTATATATGTATATATATATTTGTTTCAGTTAGTTGACTGCGGCCATGCTGGAGCACCACTTCTGGTCGAACAAATCGACACCAAAGCTTATTCTTTGTAAGCCTAGTACTTATTCTATCGGTCTCTTTCACCGAACCGCTACGCCAGCATCGGTTGTCAAGCGATGGTGGAGGACAAACACAGGCACACAAACACGCGCGCGCACTCACACACACACACACACACACACACGCACATATCTATATATATATACGACAGGCTTCCTTCAGTTTCCGTTTGCTGTATCCACTAACAAGGCTTTTGTCAGCCCGAGAGTATAGTAGAAGACATTTGCCCAAGGTGCCACGGAGTGGGACTGAACCCGGAACCATGTGGTTGGTTAGCAAGCTACTTACCATACAGCTACTCCATACATACATGTATGCATATATGCATGTACATATGTATATATGTAGATATAGATATATTCAATCTTATGTTATTGTATTTGTTTCAGCTATAAGGTGCTCTGTCATACTGGAGCACAACCGTAAAAATGATGCATATGTGTTTGTGCGTATGTGCATTGTGTATGCATATATCTATGTGTGTGCATTTGTGTCAGTGTTCGTTCCCCCACTACAGCTTAACAACCGGTGCTGGTTTGTCGAACTCCTCAAATAAAATCTGACACCTTAAAAAATAGATGTCACGTTGAATAATGTCAGCCTAGATACACAATGACTTAATAAAAGAGGGAATGGTCACGGCTGGAATATTTTCGATGATAGGTATCTACTTCAGAGTGGACCACAACCATAAATGCAAGCATTGACAATATAACGGCTACAACAAGGTGGCGAGCTGGCAGAATCATTAGCACGCCGGGCGAAATGCTTAGCGATATTTCGTCTGTCTTAACGTTCTGAGTTCAAATTCCGCCGAGGTCGACTTTGCCTTTCATCCTCTCAGGGTAGATACAATAAGAACCATTTGAACACCGGGCTCGATGTAATCATCTTTCCTCTTTCCTAAAATTACTGGCCTTGTGCAAAAATTTAAAGTTAATATTAAACTGGAAATATTATGCTAATGTTGTGCTCCTAATTAGTGTCTAGTAATTCCTGGCTACAGTTTTATTCTTAACACATTTGATAGCCCTGCATTGAAATGATACCCTCCTCGGCTTATAACACTAATAATATCAGTTTGGCAGATGATTGTGAAGCAAACGGTTTGATGAGCCACTTCACGGTGAACCTTCTGTATTTTCTGTTCTCGGGGTTATAAGGTGTAACTCATTTAAATGATATATATGTATATATGTATTACAGAACTCACAGGAATCCACCCATTATAAATTGTGATATGGCTATCGTTCACAACAGAAAATGTGCAACCTGTGGAAAGGAGTGCCTTCAGATGGAGGATTGAAAAAGCACATCAAAAGAATTCATACAAAAGTGCCTTATGCAAGAGAATGTGAAAAATTTGGGGCCGGGCCCAAAAGTTATACAGCGGCCTCACATTACTATTCGCTATAGGGACTGGTAACCACTATAACCTGTAGTGGAGAACAGTCAACACGTTGTGCTGAGGCTGACCAAAGAATTTTATTTTTAGATATATCTAGGGTACTTATATGTACTCATGATTTTTGCTTCAGCTTTTTTCCATGGGTGCATGTAAGTATCTTATTTATATCCTTTCGTATGTTCTACTGAAGAGGAAAGAATATATTATGAGATTAATTCCGAAATTGATTCAATATAGAAATAACGACCTTTTTAAAAAATTCTATCGGCCGGCTTTCCCCGATTTCAGTTCTTCGTGTTTTTTTCTGTAGCGAGTAAATAATATGTGGAAATTGACGATTTAAAAGTCTGTTATCAGCATATTGGTATCGAAATAATTTTCTTTAGCCCTTATTTATAAGTTGTTTATAATTTTAACCGTAAAGGTATTTTGATATGCTGCCACATTTTTTGATGAAATTTTTCTGTAAAAAAACTTCATCCTATATTAGAAGTATATATATATATATATAAATATATATACATATATATATGTATGTATACATACATATATATATATATATATATATATATAGGAGAGAGAGAGAGAGAGAGAGATAGAGAGATAGATAGATAGATAGATAGATAGATAGATAGATAGATAGATAGATAGATAGATGATAGATAGATAGATAGATAGATAGATAGATAGATAGATAACTTAGATAAAACTTAGATAAGTTTCGACCAAAGATTGGTCCAGGCCGTGTCTAACTTAATAACACTACCTGATAGGATTATCTAAATCCTTTTTAAGTCAAGTTTTGTGGTACTATGCTTCATACAAGTAGTGAGTTTTTGTTGAGTGCGTTGTATCCATGTATGGGTGGCGTATCTGGTATTCCATGAATAATTTTATTCAGACTACGTTTAAAGGTAATGGGATCCTTTTCCACTTTGATCAGTTTTGATGTATGTATAATATATATATATATATATACATATAGAGAGATTGAAAGAGAGAGACATACATAGTACATACATACATGCATGCATACATACATACATACATACATACATACATACATACAAACATACATATATATATGTACGTGTGTGTGTATGTATAATAAATCATTTTTCTACATTTATTTATAAATGTACACACATACATGAGAGAGCGTGTGTGTGTGTGTATGTATGTGTGTATGTATGTATCTATATTATCTATATATGATTGTGCACGTATGTGTGTGTGTATGTGTGTACGTATGTCGACATATATGTAATGCACAGCTGTTTATGTGTTTAGAAGTGACACTCGCGTGCACACACACATATATATGCACACACACATATATATGCACACACACACACACACGCTTACATACATACATATCCTCAATGATCATGATCATGGCCATTAAAGTTGCCATGATCTGCGTTATCGTCACCATTTTCATTTCCATTACCATCATCACCATCGTCACCACCGTTTTCGTTATGAAGCAGCAGCAGCGTTAGTAGTAGTAGTATTAGTAGTAGTAGTAGTAGTAGTAGTAGTAGTAGTAGTAGCAGCAGCAGCAGCAGCTGTAGCAGCAGTAGTAGTAGTGAGAGGGTTCTGATGTTGGTTCTAATCTTGCTCTTGGCTGAAGAAGAAGAAGAAGAAGAAGAAGAAGAGAAGAAGAGAAGAAGAAAGAAGAAGAAGAAGAAAGAAGACGAAAGAAGAAGAAGAAAGAAGAAGAAAGAGAAAAGAAGAAGAAGAAGAAGAAGAAGAAAAGAAGAAGAAGAAGAAGAAGAAGAAGAAGAAGAAGAAGAAGAAAAGAAGAGAAGAAGAAGAAGAAGAAGACGGAAGAGTAGGAGGAGAGGTGGGGAAGAGGAGGAGGATATCAATATCAATAACAACAACAATTTTATTATTCATTTATTCCTGGAAATTAATCTTTTACAGTTTTGATAAGGTGGTAAAATCTGTTTTTTTTTTTCTTATTTTCTTGTAGACTTCATTATAATTGTTTGTATATTATTCACTTTATTTTCCCCATTTTAAAATATTTTGTTTGCTGGATTTTTCTTTTTTTTTTTTTACTTTTGATCAGCATCAATATTTTTTGTACTCAGCCATTTTTATACTAAATTTATATTATTATGTAATTTTTTTCTCATGGTAATAGTTTTTTGTCGCCCCCTTATTTTTCTTTCGATGGTTAAGTATGTACTGCATTACATCGCTTGCCATTACTTTTACTCGTGTTCATTTCTTCCTATAGACAAGGATCCAACACTGATATGGGATCTTATGCACGTGATTCGTTCTTTTGTACGAAGCAGACGACAGCAATGGGGGTACAGCCCGCCTTACATTCATATGAAACCTCAAAAGGCAGCTTCGTAGTTAGTCGTTCTCTTTGCTCTTGTACTTTAGTAGTAGTAGTAGTAGTAGTAGTAGTTATAGAGTAGTTGATGTTTTTAGTCTTCGTTCCATACTGGCCCGAGGCCACGGGTTTGCGTTGCCATCAGTTTGGGAGGCTTTTTTTTATATATCAAAAGATACGTAGGACGCGGCAGAAGAGAAGTGAAGAGGTTCGCTGCTTCTGTGTCCGTCAGTGTCTATGTATTTGTATTTATGCGCACGCACACGTAAATTATATTGAATACAAATATATATATAATATATATATATATATATTATATTATATATATATATATATCATATATATATTATATATACATATAAATAATATATGAATACATGCGTACATACATGCATATATATATATATAAAAAAAAAATATATATATATATTATATATATATATATATATATATATATATATATATATATATATATATATATATATATATATGCAGAAAGAGACAGAGAGGAAAAACACGTGGGATAAGATGAAAGAAAGCCAAACGAGCAAAATGAAAGAAAAAATGTGACGACGATGTGTTCCACTGGAGAGTGGTTCGAAGTAGAAAAAAATGGTGATCTGGGAAGGCAATTTATCTCTTCCTCAAACACACACAACACACACACACATATATATATATATATATTTAAGCACACACAAACATATATCTTAATTTCTTTTTTTTCTCAGTCTAATTTCGGGCATCTACACATATGTATTTCATTCTCAATTGCTTGTCGAAAGTATTTCGCATGTTTTTTTGTCTTTTTTCCTTCAGCTCCCACTTGTGTAGTTCGGTGAGAACTCCCACCCAAATGGTTTAAATCGTTAAATGAACACACATAAAACTGTCGTGAACAAGCTCAAAATATAAATAAAAGTACTTCCTCACCCCTATACAAATATATACATATATGTATTATTAGGATTAATGTATGATTGCAGATAAAAAGAGTTGGCGAAGAAAATTTTTTTTTTTTAAACTGATTCCACCATGCCTTCGAAAAAAAAAACAGGAAGGAAAAAATATGAGAAGTAATTTATCTTAAGTGAATATAGAGTATTACGTGCGATTATAACACTACTTTATATGTTGTTTTTTTAAATATTATTATAGGTTTTTATTTTGTATTTTTTCTATTGGTTCAAAACTGTCCCTTTTTTATCGCTGGTGTTAGCCTCCTCATATCTAAATACACATCTTCTTTGATCGTTATGCAAATAAAACGTTTAATCGTGTGTGTGTGTGCACAAACACATCTGATCTCGTATATATAATATATATATATATATATATGTTATGATATACATCTGATCTCATATATATATACACACGCACATACAATATATATATATATATATACATTTATATACGTATATATACATATATATATATATACACAATATATATATATTACAGACACACACACACATATATATATATACTCCTATTCATTTTTTTCTCCTCTTATAAATGTTTCAATAATGTAGATACTGACAGATGTGAAATACAGATGGGTTTATGGTTTGCGGTGGTGGACACACACACACCACACACACACATAATATTATATATATATATATTATATATATATGTATGTATGTATATATATATACATATATATATATGTATGTATGTATATATAATTATAGATATAATGCATAATTACCCATATATTTACATATATATATATATATAATATATATATATATATATATATTATATATATATATATATATATATATATATATTAATATATATATATATATATATATATTATATATAAGGTGAAAAGGCAGAGCTCATTTGATAGAGCATCAGATTTTTTTTATATATGCTAGGCTTAGAGGGTAGTGTTTGTCACGGGTTCGAGTCACTCTGCGGGTGTATGTTCCTTTCCCGTCGGTGCTCCAGTATGACAGCAGGCTCATGCTTGAAACGTGTAACAGAGCAAAAGGAAATTCAAGTATACATATTCATAAGCATTTGCTTATATAATTTTACTCAAACCTTCACATATATATATGTGTTTACATATATCCGACATTTGGCCCTTTTGAGCAGAATTCATTTTGTTTTTTATCTCGGGAGACAAATTTTGGTTCCTACCATGATGATTCTGGTCATATTCAAATAAGTCTTTGTATTTTAGTTTTCTGCGTCGACGTAAATGTAGCTTTTTGCGAAAACTAATAATGCGTCGCAGGTTTGGACGAGTCGATAAATTTTTCGGTTTGGTACCAAATTGTTCTGGTTTCGATCCCGTTTCGGCGCACCAGACTCCATCTGCTTCCCTAGATTCATGTTGAAGAACGTCTTGGCCTTGAAGCTTCTTCAAAGAAAACTGTCCGGAAGCCCGTCTTAGGTTTGTTTGTATTTTGCTGGATGCGTGTTTATATGTGTGTGTGTGTGTGTGTGTGTGTGTTGTGCGTGTGCGTGCGTATGTGTGTGTGTGTGTGTGTGTGATTTTGTTAAGGCGCATGGCTCAGTGGTTAGAACATCGAGCTTACAATCGTGAGGTTGTGAACTCGAATCCTGAACCGGACTGCGTGCTGTGTTCTTAAGCAAGACACTTTATTTCACGTTGCTCCAGTTCACTCAGCTGTAGAAATGAGTTGCGACGTCAAAGGTGCCAAGCTGTATCGGCCTTTACCTTTCCCTTGTATAAAACAGGTGGCGTCGAGAGGGGAGGCTGGTATACGTGGGCGACTGCTGGTCTTCCATAAGCAACTTTGCCCGGACTTGTGCTTTGGAGGGTAACTTTCTGGGTGCAATCCCATGGTCAGTGTCATGACCGAAGTGGGTCTCAGAATATGTGATTTTGTATACGCGTGTTTGTGTGGGGTTTACTATTAAATTGTACTGGACATGATTCAGGTGCGACAGGCTAGGTTCCAGGCGGTGCAATCACTTTGTTAGTGTATATTTACAGACACAAAAGTAGGACACAATATTGAATTATGAACCTTTAATATGCTAGGCAGTAAAATGGTCACAAAAACGAAACACGGTGTCCCTACCAGAAATCAATATGTGCATAGCAGTTGCAAGGGATGTATTTAATATGCAAATTGGTCTATCCAGTAATATTACACCACTATATGCAGTGGCTATTTAAACACTACGATCTAAGATAGAAAAATAGGTAGTGGTTATTTAGGCATTGGGTTATTTAGGCATTGGGTCCGAAGAAGGAGCTACTGCTCCTGAAATATGCATATAACCACTATCTATTTTTCTATCTTTGATCGCTTTGTTTATATAGACGTATTCGTGTATCGAACATTGTAACGTTCATTGCTGACTCTAACTTCTATAGAAAATTTGTCGAGATAAACAAGTGAAATAAATACATACATACGTGTATGTATGCGTGTGTGTATATATATATGTACGTTTGTCTATATTTATATACGTGATTACGTACATTCAGACACACGCGCACATATATATATATGTGTGTATATATATGTTTATGTGCTTGTATATATATATATATGTGTACGTGTGAGTATCCTCTTATGCTATATTTCAACACATAACAGACAGCGTGCTGGCAGAATCGTTAGCTCGCTGGGTGAAGTGCTTAGCGTTATTTTGTCTGTCTTTACGCTGAGTTCAAATTCCTCCGAAGTCGACTTAGCCTTTCATCCTTTCGGGGTCGATAAATTAAGTACGAGTTGCTTACTGGGGTTGATCTAATCGACTGTCCCCTTCCCCCAAAATTTCGAGCCTTGTGCCTAGAGCAGAAAACTATATTTCAACACACATGTGTTGTGATAATGATATCAGCATCAATTGTTTGACCTGGTATTAATCAGTATAACGAAATATCATGTTAACCATTTAGAACAGGACAGTCCCTTCTAATATATTTCGATATTTCTAACTAAAACCAAATCATGTTATCAATCTCTCGAGCTTCTAATTGACTCATAACAGAAAGCCAAAACAAAAATTTTAAAAACATCCACAAATTTATTACAAACCAAAATTATTAAGACGGGAAGTGATGTTTCTAAAAAGGTCCGGAAAAATGTCCTTTGTTAATAATTAAACTCCGTGTTTTACTTTTGATTCTATTCTTAAAAGTTCCTTGTGAATACTAAGCCGAGCGGAAATTCGGAAACTCGGAAACTTCGGTGTCAAAAGACTTAACTTATTGACACGAATGTTTTCTCGCATAGGCTGATTGCTGTTTTTTTTTGTTGTTTTTTTTTTAACTTTCTCGTCTTGGCTAATAATGTATAGACACACACACAACACACACACACACACCTTAATTTGTGTGTTTCTATATTTTTATACTGCATTATTTGATAAACAATGGGAACAATTTCAGTCTCTTGATTCAACGAAACTATTTCTTACACCTTTTCATTTTTTTCATTGTTATTTTTTCTTTCTTTCTATTATTTCATTTGTTCTCTGATTTTGTCGTATTTTTTTCATTCTATATTGGGTCCATTGTTTCTGTCTCTCTTGTCTTTCTTCCGTATTTGCTTGCTTCCTCTAATATTATATATATGTGTGTGCGTGTGTGTGTGGGTGTGTGTGTCTGTCTCTCTTACACTGTGTCTCTTTAGTAGCTGTCATCTCATACTCTCTCTACCACACTCTGTCTCTCCCTTGCTCTCTTTCACCTTTTCTCACTCTCTCACTTTTTGATCTTTCGTTTTCTTCCTTCTCGCTCATCTACAACCCTCTCACCATCATCATCTCTTTCTCGTTCTCTCTTTCCCCCCTCTCTCTTTCTTCCCTCTTTCTTTCTCCCTATATATATATATCCTTTCCCACTCAGGCACTCACACTTTTCTCTCTTTCTCGCTATATTTTGTCCTTTCTCTAACAGTAGTGTCTTCCCTCCCCCTCCCTCTCCTTCTCTCTACCTCTCACTCTTTCTCTCTCTCTCTTCCTTTCTTTTTCTCTATCTATAATTTGTCCTTCCATCTCTACCACAGCATTTCCACCTCTCTCTCACTTGCCTTTTTCTCTTCCTCTCGTCCTCTCTCACCACACCCCTACACTTTTCACTCTCTCTCTCTCTCTCTCTCACACACATTTTCCTCAAATCTCAGGTAGTTTTTACCTAGCATTCTCTATTGTTTTCCTTTCTTCCTTTAGTCTTAGATGACGGAAAGCAGTTTAGAATCTTTTGTACGCGATTACAAATGGTTAAAGAATTGATTTTAAACTTCTTCCTGTACTGGAAACGATTTTATTTACAGATTCGGAGAGTTTTTCTCTTCGCTTCTTAGCGCTATTCTATTCCCATTATGGATATCGCTGTTATGTGTGGTCTTACTCATAGTTACTTCATGTGTATCAATCAACGATATAAATCAGTGTACAATTCTATGGTCATACGGAAATGTGTATTCATACATGTGTTTATGAATGTGTGTGCGTGTATATGCGTTACTGAAAACGTTTTGGTGAGAGAGTTAATTCACACGCGCACACACACACACACAACACAATACACACACACACACATACATACATACATATATATATACATACATATATACATATACATACATATATATATATATATAAACACACACATACATACATACACATATATATATATACACACGTACATACATATACATAAACATATTATATATATATATATATATATACATACATACATACATATACTACACATATATAGATATATATATATTATATAGTATATATATTACTATATACACACATACATACATATACATAATATATATACAAACATACGTACATATATATATATATATATATATATACACACTACACATATATATACACACATACATACATATATATATGTGTGTATGTGTGTATATATATATATATACATTTTTTTCTCGATCGGGCAATCTGCTAGCTCAAATCAGTCAATGTACTGGCTGAATTATATACAAAGCTATAAGCTTTATTCAGTTCATTCATAGTTGCCTCTCTTAGGTACATCTCACCGACAAGAGTCAATAAACTCGAAACATCGATATCTGAGATTCCCGAGAGAAGGCGACACTGGACGAAATGGGTGTTTTC
>NC_043005.1:78689002-78704002 GCF_006345805.1 Octopus sinensis | reverse complement strand
TAAATTTGGGTGTCAGAGAATGTGAGTAACCTAACTATATCAATATATATATCATATATACACAAGCACATGTATGTATATGCAAATATATATATCTATATATAATTAATCAATATAGGGTGGCAAAAAATTTTGTAGAATTTTTTTGCCACCAGCGGCCTAGTGGGAAAAAATTAAATAGTCATAGACCATTTTTAAGTTCAACATCACAATCAAGGAACGGCCATAATAGGCCATTCACCCACTAGAAATAACAGCCAAAGCTTCAACCGCAAATAAACATCAATTCCGTAAACCAGGAGAAAATTAAAAAAACATTTACCTGTAATTTCTTATACGATGCACCGTTTCATCTACTGTTTAATGGTAAACTAACCTGATTAAATTAAATCAAGCCAATCTTCCATAGGCCCTTAGAATCATCAGTAAGACATAGCCAAGTCGGAACAGATATTTTCACGAGGCATTTCCGACCCGGCTTCGGCAATATCTGACCTAAAATTTCAAAATCATCGCACTCGCGCGCCAATTTATCGGCAGCAAATAAATATAAGCCGCCGATTCCATTACGGAACTAACCAGAAAATTCATAATTAATCAATATAGGGTGGCAAAAAATTTTGTAGAATTTTTTTGCCACCGCGGCCTAGTGGGAAAAAATTAAATAGTCATAGACCATTTTTAAGTTTAACATCACAATCAAGGAACGGCCATAATAGGCCATTCACCCACTAGAAATAACAGCCAAAGCTTCAACCGCAAATAAACATCAATCCGTAACCAGAAGAAAATTAAAAAACATTTACCCTGTAATTTCTTATACGATGCACCGTTTCATCTACTGTTTAATGGTAAACTAACCTGATTAAATTAAATCAAGCCAATCTTCCATAGGCCCTTAGAATCATCAGTAAGAAATAGCCAAGTCGGAACAGATATTTTCACGAGGCATTTCCGACCTGCCTCGGCAATATCTGACCTAAAATTTTCAAATCATCGCACTCGCGCCAAATTTATCGGCAGCAAATAAATATAAGCCGCGATTCCATTACGGAACTAACCAGAAAATTCATAATTAATCAATATAGGGTGGCAAAAAATTTTGTAGAATTTTTTTGCCACCAGCGGCCTAGTGGGAAAAAATTAAATAGTCATAGACCATTTTTAAGTTCAACATCACAATCAAGGAACGGCCATAATAGGCCATTCACCCACTAGAAATAACAGCCAAAGCTTCAACCGCAAATAAACATCAATTCCGTAAACCAGGAGAAAATTAAAAAACATTTACCTGTAATTTCTTATATACGATGCACGTTTCATCTACTGTTTAATGGTAACCTAACCTGATTAAATTAAATCAAGCCAATCTTCCATAGGCCCTTAGAATCATCAGTAAGAAATAGCCAAGTCGGAACAGATATTTTCACGAGGCATTCCGACCCGCCTCGGCAATATCTGACCTAAAATTTTCAAATCATCGCACTCGCGCCAAATTTATCGGCAGCAAATAAATATAAGCCGCCGATTCCATTACGGAACTACCAGAAAATTCATAATTAATCAATATAGGGTGGCAAAAAATTTTGTAGAATTTTTTTGCCACCAGCGCCTAGTGGGAAAAAATTAAATAGTCATAGACCATTTTTAGTTCAACATCACAATCAAGGAACGGCCATAATAGGCCTTCACCCACTAGAAATAACAGCCAAAGCTTCAACCGCAAATAAACATCAATTCCGTAAACCAGGAGAAAATTAAAAACCATTTACCCTGTAATTTCTTATACGAACACCGTTTCATCTACTGTTTAATGGTAAACTACCTGATTAAATTAAATCAAGCCAATCTTCCATAGGCCCTTAGAATCATCAGTAAGAAATAGCCAAGTCGGAACAGATATTTTCACGAGGCATTTCCGACCTGCCTCGGCAATATCTGACCTAAAATTTTCAAATCATCGCACTCGCGCAAATTATCGGCAGCAAATAAATATAAGCCGCCGATTCCATTACGGAACTAACCAGAAAATTCATAATTAATCAATATAGGGTGGCAAAAAATTTTGTAGAATTTTTTTGCCACCAGCGGCCTAGTGGGAAAAAATTAAATAGTCATAGACCATTTTTAAGTTCAACATCACAATCAAGGAACGGCCATAATAGGCCATTCACCCACTATTGATTAATTATGAATTTTCTGGTTAGTTCCGTAATGGAATCGGCGGCTTATATTTATTTGCTGCCGATAAATTTGGCGCGAGTGCGATGATTTGAAAATTTTAGGTCAGATATTGCCGAGGCAGGGTCGGAAATGCCTCGTGAAAATATCTGTTCCGACTTGGCTATTTCTTACTGATGATTCTAAGGGCCTATGGAAGATTGGCTTGATTTAATTTAATCAGGTTAGTTTACCATTAACAGTAGATGAAACGGTGCATCGTATAAGAAATTACAGGGTAAATGTTTTTTAATTTTCTCCTGGTTTACGGAATTGATGTTTATTTGCGGTGAAGCTTTGGCTGTTATTTCTAGTGGGTGAATGGCCTATTATGGCCGTTCCTTGATTGTGATGTTGAACTTAAAAATGGTCTATGACTATTTAACTTTTTCCCACTAGGCCACTGGTGGCAAAAAAATTCTACAAAATTTTTTGCCACCCTATATTGATTAATTATGAATTTTCTGGTTAGTTCCGTAATGGAATCGGCGGCTTATATTTATTTGCTGCCGATAAATTTGGCGCGAGTGCGATGATTTGAAAATTTTAGGTCAGATATTGCCGAGGCAGGGTCGGAAATGCCTCGTGAAAATATCTGTTCCGACTTGGCTATTTCTTACTGATGATTCTAAGGGCCTATGGAAGATTGGCTTGATTTAATTTAATCAGGTTAGTTTACCATTAACAGTAGATGAAACGGTGCATCGTATAAGAAATTACAGGGTAAATGTTTTTTAATTTTCTCCTGGTTTACGGAATTGATGTTTATTCGCGGTTGAAGCTTTGGCTGTTATTTCTAGTGGGTGAATGGCCTATTATGGCCGTTCCTTGATTGTGATATATCTATATATATATATATGTGTGTGTGTGTGTGTGTGTGTGTGTGTGTGCGTGCATGCATGTATATATATATATGCACACGCACATTTAAATATACACACATGCATGCACATATACACATATGTATGTACATATATACATACATGCAAACATGCATGCATACACTCATGCATTCGTATATATATGCATACGCGCAGACATACACACATATACACATACGGGAACATACGCATACATACGTACGTACATACATTTAAACAAACATATATGTACATAGACACATACAAACATGCATGCAAATAAACATACACACATACAAAACTTACGCATACATGCGTACATACATACATATATACGTACATACGTACATACACCCATGCATTCGTATATACATGCATACGCGCATACATACACCCATACATGTACACATATACACATACGTGCACATACGCATACATACGTACATGCATGCGTACATACATAAGCATACATACGCACATACATACATATAAAGAAAGATACGTACATACATGCATATATACAAACAAACATATATACGTACATGCATGCATATTTACATACATACATTCAAACATACATACATACATACATACATACATACATACATACCCATATATACGTACATACATACATGCATACATACATACATACACTCATGCATTCGTATATACATGCATACGTGCATACATACACACATATACACATACGCGCACATACGCATACATACTACGTACATACATACATAAGCATACATACGTACATGTATACATACATGCATACATACGTGCATACATACATATAATGAAACATATGCGTACATACATACATGCAAACATACGCATACATACGTACGTACATGTATACATAGAGACGTACACACATGCATACAAACATATATACGTACATAACACACAGACACACACAGACACACACACACACCACACACACACACACCACACACACACACACACACACGCACACATCTCGCACACAAGATGAGTTAATGGAATAAGAGCCAGGACGCAAGACGACTAGCGGTAGGTGGTGAAATATTATGAGGCTTTTAAAGAATTCATTGTAAGCAGTAGGTGTTCCCCATACGACAATTATCATTGCTTGTAGCTACTCTTGTTCGACTGGAGAGCTATTATAGTAGATATGCTAAAGTGAATTAGTTCATTGAAAAAAGCCAGCCTCTCTCTCTCCTCTGTCCCTTAGTTGTTATTTTTGCTGCTGCTGCTGTTTTGTTTGTTTTTTTTTGTTGATTTTGTTTAGCCCTAGGTCAGTCCTGATTATTATCAACAGAGAAATGTACCTCGCCTCAAGAGCGTAGAATAGGATTTTAAAGGAATTTTTGAAAGAGAGAGAGAGAGAGGAAAAAAAATGTCGGTTGGTTGATCATTTGCTTGTCTCTGTCATTGGTCTGCGGCCATGCTGGGGCACAGCCTTGAAGGGGTTTAATTGAACAAATCAACACCAGTACATTTTGTTGTTGCTGTTTCTTAACCCCAGGCCAGTTTTGGTCGAGCAGACGTTCTACTAAGAATAGACGCAGATATCTCATATTAAAAAAGGGTAGGATAGGATTCTTAAGGAATGTACTAGAAAAAAGTTTCTGTTGGCTGATATTTTCCTTGTTCCAGTCATTGCACTGTGGCCATGCTGGAGCACAATCTTGAAGGGAGTAGTCGAACAAATTGACTCCAGTATTAACGTTTACTTTCTTAGGTTTGGTACGTATTTTATCAGATCGTTATGTCTAACTGCTAAATTATTGGAATGTAAACAACCTAACACCGGTTTCAAGCAACAGGGGAGGGCAAACACAGACAAAATAACACTCTCCTCTCTACCCCCCACGCATGTGTATATATATATATATGTATGTATATATATATTATAATATATATATATATATATATATATATATTATATATATATATATATATATATATATAATATATGGTATATATTAATAGTAATCCAAATATGAAACCAACAACGCGAGACGTGGAACAAGTATAGTTATTGGACGCTCAGGAAAGGAAAGAAAGAAGGATGATTTAACGTTTCAAGCCGAGCTCTGCGTCAGAAACATAGGAAAAGGAAAAATCCAAGGACGGGAAGGCGGAGGAGAAAAAACGGTACCTCCATACGCAGTCACACAAACATACACACACACACCACACACACACACACACCACACACACATATATATATTATATATATATATATATAATATATATATTTATAATTTTACAAAGGTTTCTAGACAGTTTCCAAGTGCCAATTTAACTCAGAAGTTACTGGTGGTCCTGGAACAATAGTAAAAGACCCTTGCCCGAGGTGCCGCGCAGTGAGACTGAACCCGAAACTATGTGGTTGCAAGGCCACACCTGCGCCTATTCGTGTAACTTCGATTTCACTCGAGTCTAATGGGAGCCTATTACATTTAGCTGAGTCCTGAATGCCTCGCTTTTTACCCCCAAGAAGAAGGGAGTGAAAATAAGTGGGTATTTTAACTAAGAAGGCAAAATATCGGAACAGCTTATCGAAGGTAACACATCTCATTTCAACATAACCTCCTCCATCTTGTCTAACGACTCCGATAATCCCCTGTCTCGAACTGGTAGTTTATTTATTGACCCCTGACAGAACTTCAGAAATTTCACACTAAAGTTCGAACTCA
Source organism: Octopus sinensis (assembly GCF_006345805.1). Lineage (NCBI taxonomy): Eukaryota > Metazoa > Mollusca > Cephalopoda > Octopoda > Octopodidae > Octopus > Octopus sinensis. The sequence continues at coordinate 78,698,232 of NC_043005.1, read as the reverse complement.
CAATGCCCTGCATTTTGGCGCGGAACAAATACCGCAGTAAGAATTTGATTGCAAAATAAGATGGTATTGAAAGTGCCGTCCTTCATTTTTAATACATAAGTTGACTCCTTTACTCGTTTTGAGATGCATCTTGGATGAAAAGAATTCCCTGCGGAGATATTCTTGAAACACCCTACATATACCTACATATATATATATTATCTATATATATATATAATAATATATATATATATAGTATAATATATAATATAAATAATAATAATAATAATAATAATAATAATAATAATAATAATAATAATAATAATTCAGGGTAATAAAGATCTTACAAATTTTTACTACCTGTCACCTAGCGTGCAGAAAAATTAAACAGTAGACTATATATTATTCATATAAATAGAGTGTGCATTTAAACACATAAGAGGTATCCGTTATAGGATTCCTTTCCCGCTAGAAGGAACAGCTGCCTAGCTAATTATTACATTTGCTAAAAAAATGTCTGAAACCATGGTCAAGGAAATAGATGGTAAATGTTATTTTTCATTCCCTTCGAGTTTTTATCACTAAAAGTGCTTTGGACTTTAGCTGTTCCTTCTAGCGTGAAAGGAAGCTTATGACGGATACCTCTTATGTGTTTAAATGTACAATGTATTTATATGACTACTATATATATATATTATATAATATATATATATATATTATATATATATATCTCTTTATATATAAAGTGAAATTGTGTGAGTGTCTGTCCTCCTACGATTAGATTCCTAATTACTCCACTTTTGCAGTGTAGTTTAAAACCAAAAGCGGTATCTTATAGTCGTGATTCATATCGAGCCCTTCTGGGTATTAGCGCGCGTCTACGATGAGTCTACGATTAAAAAAAAAAATTAACATCATTTTTTCCCATTTTTAATGCATTTTTTTGCTATTATATAAGGGAGGTAATCTCTAAAATGCTTATATAGTTATTTCCCTTACAAACCCGAGCAACGCCCGGCGATACTGCTAGTATATATATATATATATATATATATATTTTATATATACCACACACACACACATACACACACATATACAGGGTGTTCAAAACATCCCTCTATAGTAAGTATTATATTGCAAAATAAATATTTATAATATGGTATAAGACTACAAAAGAATATGTAGTCTTATAAGACTACAAAAGAATATAAGAGGTGTTGACAGGGTCGTCATTCGTTTTCAATACATAAGTTGACACTTCTACACATGTTTCGAAATGCATCTTGAATGCAAAAAATTCACAGCAGAGAGACTTTTTGAACACCCTAAACACACACACACACACACATACACACACATTCACACACAAACACTGTCACACACACTCAACCACACGCACACACACAGGGTGTTCGAAAAGTCTCTCCGCAGTATTTCATTGCAAACTTAAGTATTTATTAAGATGGTGTTGAATGTGTCGTCCTTGACTCTTCTACACACGTTTTAAAATGCCTCTTCGATAGTCTGACACGGCATGGACCGTGTGAAGGTTATGATCGCGTCTTTTAGCTCAATAATGGTTTTTGGGCAATTCATGTACACCGCTCCTTTGCTTGCTGCCCTCCTCCCAGAGTCCGGTGTTGTTAAATCAGGTGATCTTGCTGGCCAAAGTCCCTTCGAAATAATCCGTTCGCCGAGAAATTCATTCCAGAGATTTAGATTTTTCGAACACCCTGTGTGTGTGCGTGTGGTTGAGGGTGTGTGACAGTGTTTGTGTGTGAATGTGTGTGTGTTTAGGGTGTTCAAAAAGTCTCTCTGCTGTGAGACTATTTCAACACCCTGTGGGATTACTTTTTAACTTTTACTTTACATATATATATATATATATATATATATATATATATGCAAGTAATGACTTTTTAGTCGAATTGATCGACGCTAATACTTCTTTTTTTTTAAAGCCTGGTATTCATTCTATAGTTTTCTTGTACCGAACCGCTCAGTACAGGAACGTAAATACACCAACACCGGTTATCAAGCGGTGGTGGGGACAAACATACATATATTTTTCTATTTGTTGCCGACTGAAACTGCGTTGCGCAGTGGATTTGAAAGATTATAATATATAATGATGATTCACGTGTTATTCTGTCTCTAAATTATAAGCTAATGTTTGGCGTACCCACTGATGAGAACTTCGCCTAGCAAATTATTTTATTTAATAATTAAAGTTCGAAATCTAGGTCTGGCTGTAAAAACATGGTAAAAGTTTTTATTTTTCATTCCCTTCGAAATTGCTCTTAACTGTGGTTTTGGGTGTTTTGACTGCTCCTTCTATCTTGTAAGGCAGCCTCTTAAGGGTCACCTCTTTTTGTATTTAATTGCACACTAATTTTAAATATATACATACAATGGGCTTCTTTCAGGTTCTGTCTTCCAAATCTACCCGCAACCCTTTGGTCGGCCCGAGGCTACCGAAAAAGGCACTTGCCCAAGGCCCCACGTACTGGTTGTACCGGACCCGGAGCCATGTCGTTGGGAAGCAAGCTTCTTACCACAGCCAAATTTTGGCACAGTTTTTATAGAGGATCCCGATTTCTAACTGGTACTTATTTAATCGATTCCGAAAGATAAACTTATCCGTGATGGAATTTGAACTCAGAACGCAAAAGCAAACGAAATGACGTTAAGCATTTTATCTGGTTCGCTAATGATTCTGCCAGCTCGCCGCCTTGGTAGAGGATAAAATAAGGTATAACAAGTAAACGACGAGAAAAAAGAAAAAGATAACGAACATTTGAAAATGAAACAAGTGGAGGTAAGTATGTTCGTGGAGTTGTGTGAGAAAAAGGGGAGGTAATCCATTAGGGAGATGATAGAGATATGATGAGTTTAAAAGTGAGATAGATAGATAGATAGATAGATAGATAGATAGATAGATAGATAGATAGATAGATAGATAGATAGATAGATAAATGGACAGACAGATGGGGAGATAGATAGATAGACAGACAGGCAGACAGACAGATAGACAGACGGACGGATAGATAGATAGATAGATAGATAGATAGATAGATAGATAGATAGATAGATAGATAGATAGATAGATAGATAGATAGATAGATAGATAGATGATAGATAGATAGATGAATAGATAGATAGATTAACAGAGAGACATGCACACACACACACACACATACAAACTCATGCACACGCACATACACACGCACACACACACACACACATACAAACTCATGCACACGCACATACACACACGCACACACACACACACATACATACAAACTCATGCACACGCACATACACACACAACACACACAAACTCACACAACACACACACACACACAGACTGATAACACAGCAGGTAAGAGGAATGATAGAGAATCAGATGACACAGTAGCAAAATAGCTATTAGCAGAATAGAAACGAGAGGGGAGTACGTTTAGGAATGACTTGGAATGAGATGGAATAGAAGAATAAGAGTTGGACGGTTTTGGTTGGGGATTTTGTTGTTTTTGTTTAGCTCCAGGTTTTCCCGAACTGAACAATTCTTTTAATAAAGTCATTCAAATATCTAGTAATTGTTTTGTTCCTTTTCAGTTATTTTTAGTCATGTGACTGCGGCCATGCTGGAGCACCACCTTTTAGTTGAGCGAATCGACCCCAGGACTTGTTCTTTGGAAGCCTAGTACTTATTCTGTCTCTTGCCGAACCGCTAAGTTACGGGGACGTAAACACACCAGGATCGGTTGTCAAGCGATGTTGGGGGAGGGGACAAACAAAGACAGACAAACATACACATACACATACACACACATACACACACACACACACACATACATATATATATATAATCGACCCCGAAAGGATGAAAGGCAAAGTTGACCTCGGCGGAATTTGTACTCAAAACGTAGCGGCAGACGAAATACCTATTTCTTTACAACCCACAAGGAGCAAAACACAGAGAGGACAAGTAAGGACAGACAAACGGATTAAGTCGATTATATCGACCCCAGTGCGTAACTGGTACTTATTTAATCGACCCCGAAAGGATGAAAGGCAAAGTCGACCTCGGTGGAATTTGAACTGAGAACGTAACGGCAGACGAAATACTGCAAAACATTTCGCCCGGCGTGCTATCGTTTCTTATTTCTTTATTGCCCACAAGGGGCTAAACATAGAGAAGACAAAGAAGGACAGACAAACGGATTAAGTCAACTAGATCGACCCCAGTGTGTAACTGGTACTTAATTTATCGATCCCGAAAGGATGGAATGAAAGTCGACCACGGCGGAATTTGAACTCAGAACGTAACGGCAGACGAAATAAGGCTACGCATTTCGCCCGGCGTGCTAACGCTTCTGCCAGCTCGCAGAAATTAGTACCGATAGAAAATATCAGAATTGTAATAGTATGGAAAACTTTAAGGGGTCTGTCTGTTGCTTAGCGGTTTTTCTTATAATCTAATGCCAAATTTGACCTCGTCTTTTCTTTCATTTTCTTACTTGTCTCAGTCATTGAACTGCGGCCATGCTAGAACACGGCTTCGGAGGGTTTCGTCTTGTAGTCCTCAACCGGGGTCCATAAGAATACTGGCGGTCCATGTAAGTTTTAGTTTTTGAAAATTATGTACAATAAATTGGATTTTGTAGTGACCGAGTGATCAAGGCGATGGACTAGAACTCCACAGCAGTCTCCCCGCATAGGTTCGAATCTTATCGACAACAATTGATACAAGGTTCTTTCGGCACAGGAGTGTCTGTGTGGTAGGAAATTTACTTCCCAACCATATGGTTCCGGGTTCAGTCCCACTGCGTGAGAATATATATATTTATTTGTGTGTGTTTGTTTGTCCCCTTGCCATCGCTTGACAACCGATGGTGTTGTGTTTATCTTGTAACTTAGCGATTCGGCAAAGAGATCGATAGAATACATACTACGCTTTAAAAATTAAATCCTGGATCGATTTGTTCGACTAAAAACCCTTCAACGCGGTGCTCCAGCATGGCCGCAGTCAAATGAGTGAAACAAATAAATGTATAAAAGAATATATATATATATACATTAATATATATATATAGATATATATATATATATATATATATAACTGTATTCATGTGTATGATATATGTATATATATATATATATATATATATATATATATTATATATATATATATATATATATATATCACGCTTCATTAGGTGTATGTGTGTGTAGAAGAGAATGCGAAACTGAATGACGAGGAAGATTGCCTCAATCAAGAAAGATCCTGAACGTTTGTAATCTGCCATCAAGTTCTACATAGAGAGACAACTGCTGTGGCCCTTTCACACAAAATACCTCTAACATTTTAACTGAAAGACAGCCCTTCCGCAACGTTAGCATCTCACCAGGCAAGTGATGTCTCTAAAGACGCTTATGTGGCCGTAATCAGGATTATATTACCTCGGGATACGTTATGCTTATTGTGACACATTATAAATTTCCCCAATTTTTTCGTCGTTTTCTTATAAGTAACAGAAGAGATCATTAGGGGTATAAATGCATTTCCCAGTTCGGAAATGTTATCGGGTACGGGTGTTGTAATTATTGTTTTTGTTGTGGTAGTTGTTTGTTGTTGTTGTTACTGTTATTGTAGCTGCTGTTATTGTCACTGCTGGTGCTGCTTCTTCTTCTTCTTCTTCTCCTTCTTCTTCTTCTTCTTCTTCTTCTTCTTCTTCTTCTTCTTCTTCTTCTTCTTCTTCTTTCTTCTTCCACTCAGGACTCACGCCATTAGCCATAAAGAATAATCTCTAATTCGAACCTACTCTAAGCTACTAAGAATGCGTGTGGCAACTTGAAATTCCACCCACCACACGAGATAGACTGGCGGTTGCACGGGCGCGAAAGCTACGTTGTTATCCTCATTCCGTAAACGGTGGCTTTTAACGGGTGGAGAGCTGAACCATCCTGGGGTACAGAGGATTCGCAATGTAGACTAGGGTCTCAAAGTTTACTACACCATAGTGAGTTACACCATGGTTCCTCTGCTATGTGGCAGAAGTAGGAAGAATGAGTGAGAAAAAGTTGTGGGGAAAGAGTACAGCGGAGTTCACCCCCACCTCCCGCCGGAGCTATGTGGAGCTTAGGTGATTTTGCTCAATAAACACTCACAATGCCCGGTCTGGGAATCGAAACCGCGTTTTTACCACCGCGAGTCTGCTGCCCTAACCACTGGGCCATTTCGCCTCTACTGTTGTTGCTGTTGGCTGCTGTTGCTGTTGCTGCTGTTGCTGTTGCTGCTGTTGCTGTTGCTGCTGTTACTGTTGCTGCTGTTGCTGTTGATGCTGTTGCTGTTGCTGTTGAACGAACGGTCTTCGTCCCAGAGCTCGCAAGATGGGAGAAGTCCGAAACGTGGTCCTTTGCTATTCATAAGACCCGCAGAAGAGAAAGCAGGTCAAGCCCCCGACACCGAGAACATCGACGGATGGATGAATGTGCATCCAAGCTCACCGGTTGCGTAGGAAGTCGGGGACAAGAAACAGGACGAAAGAGTGAAAGTTGGGGCCAAAGAGTACAACAGGGTTCCCCACCACCCCCTGCTGGAGCCTCGTGGAGCTTTAGGTGTTTTCGCTCAATAAACACATACAACGCCCGGTCTGGAAATCGAAACTGCGATCCTCCGACCGCGAGTCCGCTGCTCTAACCACTGGGCCTTTGCGCCTCCACTATTGCTGTTGCTGACACAGTATGCTAATTATGTTGACGTTTAACGAAACTCCAGATCCGATTCAGCAGATCTAAGAATAGCAGATTTCATCCATGACGCCTTCTATATTCTATTTTAAACAGTGTACATTAAGGGCCACATCATGCAATAATACTTTTTTCTTTTTAAGGCGCGAGAGTGTGAAGCGAGGGTAATTTCACTGCTATGTCTAGCATGTTCAGAGGCCACATAGAGGCTCGCTTACTAGTCTATGTATATTTCTTTATTGCCCACAGAGGGGTAAACATAGAGGGGAAAAACAAAGGGATTAAGTCAATTAAATCGATCCCAATGCGTAACTGGTACTTATGATAATCGACCCCGAGAGGATGAAAGACAAAATCGACCTCAACGGAATTTGAACTCAGAAAGTAACGGCAGATGAAATAGCTATTTCTTTACTGCCCACAAGGGGCTAAACACAGAGAGGACAAACAAGGACAGACAAACGGATTGAGTCGATTATATCGACCCCAGGATGACAGGCAAAATAGACCTCAGCGGAATTTGAACTCAGACGTAATACCGCCAAGCATTTCGCCCGACGTGCTAACGATTCTGCCATCACTTTAGATGAACCGAGATCATTATTTTTTTTTTTATATTTATATACTCTTTTTACTTGTTTCAGTCATTTGAGTGCAGCCATACTGGAGCACCGCCTTTAGTCGAGCAAATCGATCCCTGGACTTATTCTTCGGAAACCTAGTACTTATTCCATCGGTCTCTTTTACCGGACCGCTGAGTTACGGGGACGTAAACACACCAGCATCGGTTGTCAAGTGATGTGGGGAGGGGACAAACATACACACAAACATATACACACACACATACTTATATATACATACATATATACAACGGGCTTCTTTCAGTTTCCGTCTACCAAATCCACTCACAAGGCTTTGGTCAGCCCGAGGCACTTTCCCAAGGTGCCACGCAGTGGGATGGAACCCGGAACCATGTGGCTGGTAAGCAAGCTACTTACCACACAGCCACTCCTACGCCATAAAATAAATTCTTGTCAGGAGTGGGATTTGAACCTACGACGGGATGACCCGACTGTGACCTCAACGCAGCGCCTTAGACCGTCCGGCCATCCCGACAGCTATATTTAATTTTTTTTTTTTTAGTGTTTTGGGTCTGTTTTTCTCACTTTTATGTAGTTTAGTAGGAAATATCTCACTGTTTGATTTTTAATACGTGTTCACATTGTCTTACATTGAGAACGGGAAGGCAAGAAAATCGCAACCGGAGGAGTTGAAATGCATTGTGAAGAGGCAGGCCAAAGTATATATTGTTTTGTCCGGAAAGTTCGTGCCGATTTATAGCAGCTTATCTTTCGACTTATTTTATAACATGGTTGAGTCAATAAAATAGGATTTGACGACACCTCCATTTAGAGCACAGTTTGAGCTATCTTTTCGTGGAAGAATGTTTATGTTCCTATAACCTGTGTTAATTTTGTAACCCTTTAAAATGGAAGATAAGAAAGTTCATTTTCGGCCCTTGTGCTTTGCGAACCAGACAAAAATTGCTGCAGCTCGGCCGGGATGTGTTACCCCACCCTCCATATTCACCATATATTGCTCTTTCGGATTTCCACTTATTCAGGTATCTGCAGAATAGTCTTAATGGTAAAAATTTCAATTCCTTGGATGACTTAAAACGATACCTTGATGAATTCTTTGCCATGAAGCAACCTGACTTCTGGGAAGAGGGTATTTTCAAGTTAAAGGAAAGACGGAGACGCATTGTGCAACAAAATGGTTCATATTTGGTTGATTAAAAATGTAATGGCAAGTATATATTTTTTTAAAAAATCGGCACGATCTTTCCGGACAACCCAATATTTTCCAAAAATATTAATCATATGGAGATCCGTGAAGAATTCCTTTCAAAAACATTGAACGTAAAAGGAATAAATCGGGGAGTGGGGGAGGTTTCTACACGTTGGTGTACTCAATAATTTGTATACTTGATATATTGCTAGGAGGAATTAAGAAATTAAAAAAATACAGGGGAATTTAATTTTAAAGAAATGATAAGTGAACAAGCGGAATTCCATAGAAATAAATAGTTACATAGACATAAACAAATATATACGCGTGTGTGCGTATATATACGCGTATGCGTATGAGTTTGTGTGTATGTATTTATATATGCTTATATACATTTGTACACATATACTTTCGTTCACACATATACACGTACACACACACACACACAACACATACATACATATACACAACGCATACACATATACATACATATATACACACACGCATACACATATATATATACACTATGGAGCTATATGTATATGCATATATATGTATATATTCATGTACGTGTGCATGTGTGTACAACTATATCTATGGATGGATGGAGGGATTGATGTATGGATGGATAGAGAGAGGGAGGGGGGAGGAGAGAGGAGGAGGGAAAGAGAGGGCGGTGGGAGGGAGGGCTGGAAGCATGTATG